>NW_028227285.1:3057248-3200683 GCF_978045245.1 Mus caroli | reverse complement strand
GGACCCAGAATATGGCGAGATAACCTGAAAAAAGTAGAAAATTAAAAATTCACACTGAAAGACCCCGAATATGGCGAGAAAACCTGAAAGGTGGAAAATGAGAATAATCACACTGTAGGACCCAGAATTGGGAAAAAACATGAAAAATATCGAAAATGAGAAAATCACACTGTAGGACCCAGAATATGCCGAGAAACCATGAAAAACGTGGAAAATTAAAAACACACACTATAGGACCCAGAATATGGCCAGAAACCCTGAAAAAGTACAAAATTAAAAACTCACACTGAAGGACCCCAAATATTGCGATTAAACCTGAAAAAAGTGGAAAATGAGAAAATCACACTGTATTACCCAGAATATGGCAAGAAATACTGAAAAACCTGGAAAATTAAAAATTCACACTGAAGGACGTGGAATATGGCTAGAAAACCTGAAAAACATGGAAATGAGAAAATCACACTGTAAGACCCAGAATATAACGAAAAAACCTGAAAAACGTGGAAAATAAAAAATTCACACTGAAGGACCCGGAATATGTCGAGAAACCCTGAAAAACGTGAAAATTAAAAATTCACACTGAAGGACCCAGAATATGTCGAGAAAACCTGAAAAACGAGGAAAATTAAAACCTCACACTGAAGGATCCCGAATATGGCGAGAAAACCTGAAAAAGTTTAAAAATGATAATAATCACACTGTAGGACCCAGAATTGCGAAAAAATTTGTAAAAAGTCCTAAATGAGAAAATCACACTGTAGGACCCAGAATATGGCGAGAAACCCTGAAAAAAGTAGAAAATTAAAAACTCCCACTGAAGGACGCCGAATATGGAGAGAAAACCTGAAAAAGGTGGAAAATGAGATAATCACAGTGTAGAACCAAGAATATGCCACGAAACCCTGAAAAACGTGGAAAATTAAAAATATACACAATAGGACCCAGAATATGGCAAGAAAACCTGAAAAAATTAGAAAATTAAAAACTCACACTGAAGGACCCAAAATATGGCGAGGAACCCTGAAAGGTGGAAAATGAGAAATCACAGTGATTAACGAAAAAACTTGAAAAACGTCGAAAATGAGAAAATCACAGTGGAGGACCCAGAATATGCCTAGAAACACTGAATACATGAAAATTAAAAATTCACACTGTATTTCCCAGAATATGGCAAGAAATACTAAAAAACGTGGAAAAGTAAAAATTCACACTGAAGGACCTGGAATATGGCAAGAAAACCAGAAAAACAAGGAACATTAAAAATTCACACTGAAGGACCCAGAATATGGCGAAAAACCATGAAAAATGTAGAAAATTAAAAGCTCACACTGAAGGACCCCAAATATGGCGAAAAAAACCTGAAAAAGGTGGAAAATGCGAAAACCACACTGTAGGTCCTAGAATTACGAAAAAACTTGAAAAACTAGGAAATTAGAAACTCACACTGAAGGACCCCGAATATGGCGAGAAAACCTGAAAAAAGGTGGAAAATGAGAAAATCACACTGTAGGACCCAGAATTGCGAAAAAAACTTGAAAACCGTCGAAAATAAAAAAAAAAAATCACACTGTAGGACCCAGAATATGCGGAGAAACCCTTGAAAAACGTGGAAAAATAAAATACACGCTGTAGGAACCAGAATATATTGAGAAACCCTGAAAAAGTAGAAAATCAAAAACTCACACTGAAGGACCCCAAATACGGGGAGAAATCCTGAAAAACGTGGAAATGAGAAAATCACACTCTAGGACCAAGAATATGACGAAAAAATCTGAAAAACGAGGAAAATTAAAAATTCACACTGAAGGACCGGGAATATGGCAAGAAAACCTGAAAAACGAGGAAAATTAAAAACACAAACTGAAGGACCCGGAATATGGCGAGAAAACATGAAAAACATGGAAAATTAAATATTCACACTGAAGGACCCAGAATATGCTGAGAAAACCTGAAAAAGTTGGATAATGAGCATTTCACAGTGTAGGACACAGAACATGACGAAAAAAAACTTAAAAACGTTTAAAATTGAAAATTCACACTGTAGGACCAGAATATGGCGAGAAACCCAGAGAAACGTGGAAAATTTAAAAATCACACTGTAGGACACAGAATATGGCGATTAACCCTGTAAAAAGTAGAATATTAAAAACTCACACTGAAGTACCCCGAAAATGGCAAGAAAACCTGAAAAAGGTGGAAAATGAGAAAATCACACTGTAGGATCCAGAATTGTGAAACAAAAAACTTGAAAAATGTCAAAAATGAGAAAATCACACTGTAGGACCCAGAATAGGCCGAGTAACCCTGAAAAACGTGGAAAATTAAAAATACACGCTGTAGGACCCAGAATATGGCAAGAAACCCTGAAAGAATTAGAAAATTAAAAACTCACACTGAAGGACCCGGAATATGGCGAGAAAACCTGAAAAAGGTGGAAAATGAGAAAATCACACTGTAGGACCAGAATTGCAAAACAAAAAACTTGAAAAATATCAAAAATGAGAAAATCACACTGTAGGACCCAGAATATGCCGAGAAACCCTGAAAACGTGGAAAATTAAAAATATACGCTGGGGGAACCAGATTATGGCGAGAAACCATGAAAAAAATGGACAATGAAAATTCTCACTGTATTACCCAGAATATGGCAATCAACCCTGAAAAAAGTAGATAACTATAAACTCACACTGATGGACCTGGAATATGGCGAGAAAACCTGAAAAAGGTGGAAAATGAGAAAATCACACTGTAGGACCAGAATTGCAAAACAAAAAACTTGAAAAATGTCAAAAATGAGAAAATCACACTGTAGGACCCAGAATAGGCCGAGTAACCCTGAAAAACGTGGAAAATTAAAAATACACTCTGTAGGACCCAGAATATGGCAAGAAACCCTGAAAGAATTAGAAAATTAAAAACTCACACTGAAGGACCCGGAATATGGCGAGAAAACCTGAAAAAGGTGGAAAATGAGAAAATCACACTGTAGGACCAGAATTGCAAAACAAAAAACTTGAAAAATATCAAAAATGAGAAAATCACACTGTAGGACCCAGAATATGCCGAGAAACCCTGAAAACGTGGAAAATTAAAAATATACGCTGGGGGAACCAGATTATGGCGAGAAACCATGAAAAAATTGGACAATGAAAATTCTCACTGTATTACCCAGAATATGGCAATCAACCCTGAAAAAAGTAGATAACTATAAACTCACACTGATGGACCCGGAATATGGCGAGAAAACCTGAAAAAGGTGGAAAATGAGAAAATCACACTGTAGGACCAGAATTGCAAAACAAAAAACTTGAAAAATGTCAAAAATGAGAAAATCACACTGTAGGACCCAGAATAGGCCGAGTAACCCTGAAAAACGTGGAAAATTAAAAATACACGCTGTAGGACCCAGAATATGGCAAGAAACCCTGAAAGAATTAGAAAATTAAAAACTCACACTGAAGGACCCGGAATATGGCGAGAAAACCTGAAAAAGGTGGAAAATGAGAAAATCACACTGTAGGACCAGAATTGCAAAACAAAAAACTTGAAAAATATCAAAAATGAGAAAATCACACTGTAGGACCCAGAATATGCCGAGAAACCCTGAAAACGTGGAAAATTAAAAATATACGCTGGGGGAACCAGATTATGGCGAGAAACCATGAAAAAATTGGACAATGAAAATTCTCACTGTATTACCCAGAATATGGCAATCAACCCTGAAAAAAGTAGATAACTATAAACTCACACTGATGGACCCGGAATATGGCGAGAAAACCTGAAAAAGGTGGAAAATGAGAAAATCACACTGTAGGACCAGAATTGCAAAACAAAAAACTTGAAAAATGTCAAAAATGAGAAAATCACACTGTAGGACCCAGAATAGGCCGAGTAACCCTGAAAAACGTGGAAAATTAAAAATACACGCTGTAGGACCCAGAATATGGCAAGAAACCCTGAAAGAATTAGAAAATTAAAAACTCACACTGAAGGACCCGGAATATGGCGAGAAAACCTGAAAAAGGTGGAAAATGAGAAAATCACACTGTAGGACCCAGAATTACGAAAAAACTTTAAAAACGTGGAAAATGAGAAAATCACTCTTCAGGACCCAAAATATGCCAAGAAACCGTGAAAAACGTGAAAATTAAAAATTCACACTGTCAGACCCACATTATGGCGAGAAACCTTGAAAAAAATTGGACAATAAAAATTCACACTGTATTACCCAGAATACGGCCAGCAACCCTGAAAAAAGTAGATAACTATAAACTCACACTGATGGACGAGGATATGGCTAGAAAACATGAAAAAGGTGGAAAATGAGAAAATCACACTGCAGGACCCAGAATATGCTGAGAATCCCTGAAAATCGTGGAAAATTAAAAATTCACACTGAAGGACCCGGAATTTGGCGAGAAAACCTGAAAAACGAGGAAAATTAAAAATTCACACTGTATTACCCAAAATATGGGGAGAAATACTGAAAAACGTGGAAAATTAAAAATTCACACTGCAGGACCTGGAATATGGCAAGAAATCCTGAAAAACTTGGAAACGAGAATATCACACTGTAGGACCCAGAATATGATGAAAAAACCTGGAAAACGTGGAAAATTAAAAATTCACACTGAAGGAATCAGAATATGGTGAGAAAACCTGAAAAAACGAGGAAAATTAAAAACTCACACTGTAGGACCTAGATTATGGCGAGATAACCTGAAAAAGGTGGAAAATGAGAAAATCACATGTAGGACCCAGAATTGTGAGAAAACCTGAAAAAGGTTGAAAACGAGAAAATAACACTGCAGGAGCCAGAATATGCTGAGAAAACCTGAAAAACATTGAAAATTAAATATTCACACTATAGGACCCTGAATATGGCGAGAAACACTGAAAAAGGAAAAAAACGAGAAAATCACACTGTAATAATCAGAATATGACGAAATAACTTAAAAACGTGGAAAATTTAAAATTCACATTATAGTACCCAGAATATGGCAAGAAAACCTTAAAAACTAGAAATTAAAAAACTCACACTGAAGGACCCCAAATATGGCGAGAAAACCTGAAAAACATGGAAATGAAAAAATCACACTGTAGAACCAGATTATGACGAAGAAACCTGAAAAATGTGGAAAAATAAAAATTCACCCTCAAGGACCCGGATATAGCGAGCAAAACTGAAAAATGAGGAAAATTAAAATCTCACACTGAAGGACCCAGAATATGGCAAGAAAACCTGTAAAACCTAGAAAATTAAATATTCACACTGGAGGACACAGAATATTTTGAGAAACTGTAAAATCTTGAAAATTAAAAATTCACTCTAAAGGACCAGAATATGGCAAGAAACCTTGAAAAACGTGGAAAATTAAAAATTCACACTGAAGAACCTGGAATATGGCAAGAAAATAAGAAAAACGTGGAAATGAGAAAATCACACTGTATGACCTTGAATATGGCGAGAAAACCTGAAAAACGAGGAAAATTAAAAACTCACACTGAAGAACCCAGAATATGGCGAGAAAACCTGAAAAACATGGAAAATTAAATATTCACAAAGTAGAACCCAGGATAGGGAGAGAAACACTGAAAAAAGTGGAAAATTAAAAATTCACACTCTAGGAACAGAATATGGCAAGAAAACTTGAAAAACGTGGAAAATCGAAAATTCACACTGTAGGACTCAGAATATGCCGAGAAGACCTGAAAAAGTTGGAAAATGAGAAAATCACACTGAAGGACCCAGAATATGACGAAAAAAACTTAAAAAGGTGTGGAAAGCCGCTCCCACATTCGCCATTACAAGATGGCACATGAGCTGGGTGTTTGAACAAGTAAAAAGGCTTACTGCACATGTCTCTGGATAGTCCCTGTCCGCGAGGACATACATCCGTTAAGTACGTTATCTTGTCCGTTTGGAAATGGCCCTGTGAGGATGCGCCACGTCAGAGGCGGGACAAAAATTCTATATAAGGCACAGGGCTGGGTTCCTCAGGGTCTTCGCATCCGTGTGTAAGCTTATGCTCTCCCTCTCAAGATGCATTAAAGCTTGGCTGCAGAAGGATCCTACTTGTGTGCCGTGTAGTTCTTGCTGGTCGAGTCGGACGCGCGCAAGAAGTGGTGCCGAAAACCCGGGACTTCGAGACATCGTTCGCACCACCGGAGACCCCTCAGCGTTGAGGTGGATTCAGAACTGCAGTGGACTCCGCCCGGAGAGGTGTGTCGGATTTTTTTCTAATCTTGGTCTTCAACTGTCTCCACCTTGGGAGGGTTTGCCCGAGGCGGCGGTGTTAGTGATCGGAGTCTTCTTCCTTTTCTTCCTGGTGTTGTATTGTTGAGGGTTGCGGATAAGTCCGACGTAGATAAGCGGCCCTGCGACCGTTGACATTTCGGCCGTTAATCTCCTGTCAAATCTCCTGTCAAATCTCCTGTCAAATCTCCTGTCAAATCTCCTGTCAAATCTCCTGTCAAATCTCCTGTCAAATCTCCTGTCAGACGGACGTAGATAAGCCGCGAGGAGGTAGAAATCTGCCGTGCTACGTAAGTCGGGTGTAGATAAACCGCAGGCACCATCTACAATGGGTTCGTCCCAATCTGTGGTTCAAGCCCTTGATAACCTTCTTAAACAAAGGGACATTAAGATTGCACCCCGCACACTTAAAAATTTTGTGAAGGAAGTTGACCGTGTGGCGCCATGGTACGCCTGCTCCGGATCACTTTCCCGCGCCTCGTGGAAAAAATTGGGAAAAGATCTAGATAGAAAACTGTTAGAGGACGATCTTCACCCTGGGACCAAGGCCATTTGGAAGATGGTTAACAACTGTCTAGAGGATGAAACCTGCGGTCCAGTAAGACAGGAAGGCCAGCACACGTTAGAATCAGTCCAAGATAGCATGTCAGAAACCGAGCGGAGTGAGAGGTTGGGTGCTCGAGCACATACAAAAGGGATATCCAAGAAAAGAGAAAAGGGACCCCCCGGAAAAGGTAAAAAAGGGGGAGAGAAGCCTGGTCAACCTATAAGGTTGGATCACCCTTCTAATAATGATAAGAAAAAAGGGGAGAGTATCTACCCAGTAAGGGAACTTCAAGAACTGAAAATTAGCTCAAGTTCGAGCGACGAACTTGACTCCTCTGAGGAAGAGGACTTAGAGGAAGCTGCAGCTAGATATGAAGAAGAGAGGTATCACCCTGATGAAAGGATCCCAAGGTATAAAAATAAAAAACAGCCCCCACTCCAACAACGCATGCAGCTTACCCCTACTGCCCCACCCCCTTATGGGGCACGACCCGCATCTTCTTCACTTCTTTCTGAAAAAACCCGCCATAAAGTGACACAAGCCTTCCCCGTTTTCGATAATGGGGAAGGAGGTAGGGTTTATGCACCCATAGAATATAATCAAATTAAGGAACTTGCGGAGTCGGTAAGGAAATATGGGGTGACGGGGAGCTTTACATTGATGCAATTAGATAGATTGGCCATAAATCCGCTCACTCCTTCAGATTGGCAGATGATTACCAAAGCTGTTTTACCAACCATGGGACAGTATATGGAATGGAAAGCCCTATGGCATGAGGCAGCCCAAAATCTAGCTAGGTTTAATGCGGCAGCACTCACCCCAGAACAACGTGATTGGACCTTCGACCTGTTAACAGGGCAGGGCCTGTATGCGGCTGATCAAAACAACTATGCATGGGGAGCTTATGCGCAAGTTGCACATTCTGCTATTAGGGCATGGAAAGCTCTATCAAACAAGGGTGAGGCCAATCAACAATTATCAAAAATTATTCAGGGCCCCCAAGAGCCCTTCTCCAATTTTGTGGCAAGAATGACAGAAGCGGCTGAGAGAATTTTTGGGGACTCTGAGGCCGCAAACCCCTTAATAGAACAGTTAATTTTTGAACAAGCCACACAGGAGTGCCGAGCAGCTATAGCCCCTAGAAAGAGCAAAGGCTTACAGGATTGGCTTAGAGTTTGTCGTGAGTTGGGGGGACCCCTTACTAATGCAGGCCTGGCGGCTGCAATTCTTCAGTCGCAAAAGCAAGCAACAAGACAAAAGGGACATAAAACATGTTATAATTGTGGCAAGCCTGGCCATCTCAAAAGAGACTGCAGGGCCCCTCCTCGTGAGAGGAGGGTCCTTACCCTATGCACCAAGTGCGGTAAGGGTTATCATAGGGCAGATCAATGTCGGTCTGTCAGAGATATCAATGGCAGGCTACTTGCACCACAGGAGGCTAATGATACTAAAGAGTTTCCTCGTGTAACAAAAAACGGGAAACCGGGCCCCCGGTCCCAGGGCCCCCAAAGATATGGGAACCGATTTGTCAGGACCCAGGAAGCAACCAGAGAGGAGGCCCAGGAAGACCCTCAAGGGTGGACCTGCGTGCCGCCACCGACTTCCTACTAATGCCCCAAATGAACATTCAACCGGTCCCGGTGGAGTCTGTATTATCTTTGCCCCCGGGGACCATGGGCCTTATTCTTGGTCGAGGTTCGCTCACCTTACAAGGCTTGGTGGTACACCCAGGAGTGGTGGATCGCCAACACTCTCCTGAGATTCAAGTCCTATGTTCCAGCCCTCGGGGAGTCTTCTCTATTAACAAAGGGGACAGGATTGCCCAGCTATTGCTCCTCCCTGATAACGCCAGAGAGGAGCCTGTGGGACAGGATGTGAAGAAAATGGGTTCCTCTGGAAGTGATTCGGCCTACTTAGTGGTATCGTTAAATAGCAGACCTAAGCTCCGCCTTAAGATAAATGGGAAAGAATTCGAGGGCATTCTAGATACCGGAGCAGACAAAAGTATAATTTCCACACATTGGTGGCCCAAAACTTGGCCCACCACAGAATCATCTC
Organism: Mus caroli; assembly: GCF_978045245.1. Lineage (NCBI taxonomy): Eukaryota > Metazoa > Chordata > Mammalia > Rodentia > Muridae > Mus > Mus caroli. The sequence goes on along the minus strand of NW_028227285.1, from coordinate 3,191,822 downwards.
ATTCGTTACAAGGTCTGGGATACCAATCCTGTCCCACTATAAGTTCTGTTGCTTTAACCTGGAGATCCCCCGAAGGTCAGCAGGGAAAATTTGTACCCTATGTGCTCCCACTCCCGGTTAACCTCTGGGGAAGGGATATCATGCAGCACATGAGTCTCGTCTTGTCTAATGAGACAGTTTCCTTAGAAGGCAACTATTCAGATAGAGCAAAGCATATCATGACCAAGATGGGTTATAGAGATGGGGAGGGACTGGGTGCACAAGGACAGGGACGAATAACGCCTATTGCACCAAAGGAAAATTATAAAAAACAGGGACTGGGTTTTTCCTAGGGGCTGCTGAGATAGCACAACCTATACCATGGAAAACAGAGGACCCGGTGTGGGTTCCTCAGTGGCCTTTATCCTCTGAAAAATTAGAGGCAGTAACACAATTAATAAAAGAACAGTTAAATTTAGGACACATCGAGCCATCTGTCTCTCCTTGGAATACTCCCATATTTGTTATTAAAAAGAAATCTGGAAAATGGAGGTTGCTTCATGACTTAAGGGCCATTAATGCACAAATGAAGTTATTTGGCCCCGTGCAACGTGGTTTGCCGGTGTTATCTGCCCTGCCACGAAAATGGAATTTAATTATTATAGATATTAAGGATTGCTTTTTTTTTATACCATTATGCCCTGAGGATAGGCCTCGTTTTGCCTTCACAGTTCCCTCATTCAATCATATGGAACCAGATAGAAGATATCAATGGAAAGTTTTGCCCCAGGGCATGTCCAATAGTCCCACCATGTGTCAGCTTTATGTACAAAGGGCTCTTAGCCCAATAAAGGAACAATTTCCTTCTTTAATTTTAATACATTATATGGATGATGTTCTTTTGTGTCACAAAGACCTGAGCCTATTAAAAAGGGCATACCCCTGTTTGTTGGACACTCTTCAACGGTGGGGTTTGCAAATAGCTGCAGAAAAGGTGCAGGTTTCTGATACAGGACAGTTTCTAGGGTCGATAATTACCCCAGACAGGATTGCACCCCAGAAAATAGAAATACGGAGGGACCATCTTCATACTTTAAATGATTTTCAAAAGTTGCTGGGAGATATTAATTGGCTTAGACCCTTTTTGAAAATCCCCTCGGCGGAGTTGAAACCTTTATTTGAAATATTGGAAGGGGATTCTCATATTTCCTCCCCTAGAGCCCTTACTCCAGCTGCTGACCAGGCGTTGCGAGCAGTTGAGGGGGCTTTGCAGGAGGCCCAATTGCATCGCATTAATGATACTCAACCTTTTGATTTGTGTGTTTTTAAGACAACCCAATTGCCGACTGCAGTTTTATGGCAGGGTGGACCTCTACTGTGGGTCCACCCAAATGCTTCCCCTGCTAAAATAATAGAATGGTATCCTAATGCAGTTGCACAGCTTGCCCTTAGGGGCCTGAAAGCAGCTATTACCCACTTTGGAAAAAACCCAGATACCTTAATTGTGCCTTACACCGCTGTACAAGTTCAAACTCTGGCAGCCACCTCCGATGACTGGGCAGTCTTGGTTACCTCCTTTGAAGGACAGATAGATAATCATTATCCCAAGCATCCCATCTTACAGTTTGCCCAGAATCAGCCTGTTGTGTTTCCACGTGTGACATCTAAATCCCCACTTGAAGATGGGGCCGTGGTATATACTGATGGGTCAAAAACTGGCATAGGTGCCTATGTCCACAATGGGGAGGTCACCTCTAAACAGTTTGGTGAGAATTCTCCTCAAGTAGTGGAGTGTCTTGTGGTCCTGGAGGTTTTAAAAACCTTTTCAGGAGCCCTTAATATTGTGTCTGACTCTCATTATGTGGTTAATGCTGTAAATCTTTTAGAAGTGGCTGGGGTGATTAGGTCATCTAGCAAGGTTGCCCATATTTTTCAGCAAATACAGCTAGTCCTATTAGCCAGAAAATTTCCAGTCTATATTACTCATGTCAGGGCCCACTCGGGCCTGCCTGGGCCCATGGCTCAGGGAAATGATATGGCAGACAAAGCTACAAAAATGGTGGCTGCAGCCTTATCATCTCCAATAGAAACTGCCAGGAGGTTTCACAACAAATTTCATGTGACGGCTGAAACTCTGCGTCGTCGCTTCTCCTTGACAAGAAAGGAGGCCCGTGACATTGTCATTCAGTGTCAAAACTGTTGTGAGTTTCTGCCAGAACCCCACGTAGGAATTAACCCACGTGGCATTCGACCCCTACAGGTCTGGCAGATGGACGTTACCCATGTCCCCTCCTTTGGCAAACTTCAGTACCTCCACGTGTCCATTGACACGTGCTCGGGTATCATGTCTGCTTCTCCCCTAACTGGAGAAAAGGCCTCACATGTGATTCAACATTGCTTTGAGGCATGGAGTGCTTGGGGGAAACCCAAACTCCTCAAGACTGATAATGGTCCAGCTTATACATCTCAAAAATTCCAACAGTTCTGCCGTCAGATGGACGTGACCCACTTGACTGGACTTCCATACAACCCTCAAGGACAGGGTATTGTTGAGCGGGCGCACCGCACCCTCAAATCCTATCTAATAAAACAGAAAGGGGGAGTCGAGGAGGCTCTACCCCGAGTACCAAGAGTGTCTGTGTCTATGGCACTCTTTACACTCAATTTTTTAAATCTTGATGCTCATGGCCATACTGCGGCTGAACGTCATTACTCAGAGCCAGATAGGCCCAAAGAAAGGGTTAAATGGAAAGATGTTTTGAATAACAAATGGAAGGGCCCGGATCCCATATTGATCAGATCCAGGGGAGCCGTATGTGTCTTTCCACAGGATGAAGCCAATCCTTTTTGGATCCCTGCCCGCCTTACGAGAACAATCCATCAGGCGGTAGAAGAACCCATTGCGACGGAGCTGGACATGGATGATCCTACTTCTGGAAATGATGACACTGGGAGGAACTCAAAGATCAGGGAGTAACCCACATCAGATCTATAATGTGACTTGGACTAGTTCTAATTTGTTAACAGGAGTTGTTGCTAATAAGACTGTTTTGCAGGGTGCCCTAAAAGAGGCTTTTCCAACCCTTTATGTAGATTTGTGTGATCTGGTTGGTAATGAATGGGATCCCTCTGATCATGATCCATCTGGAGATTATGGATGCCAATATATTAATCAAAGAGAATTTACCAGAGAATTTGACATCTATGTTTGCCCTGGTCATAAGGTGTCACCTCATTGTGGGGGTCCGGCAGAGGGCTATAGTAAAGTATGGGGGTGTGAGACCACGGGGCATGCCTATTGGAATCCCTCATCTACATGGGATTTCATTACTGTTAAGAGAGGAAATACACCTGGCTATACTTATGGGGGGAGAGGAAAATGGAAATGCACGAAGGATGGAAGGAGGGTTGATTGTGGCCCCTGCTATGATTCTTTAAAAACTAGCCATATCGGAGCCACCCCTGGGGGCCGATGTAATCCATTGGTGATTACCTTTACTGAGGCAGGAAAGAAAGCTAACTGGGATGGCCCAAAAAGTTGGGGTCTGAGATTGTACCGTACCGGTCATGATCCGGTCGCCATTTTTTCTATAAGTAGAAGTTATACAAATATATCTTCTCATTCCCAGTCCTCTGGCTATCTTGTCCCGCCAGAAGGGACTTATTGGGCCTGTAGTGCTGGCCTTACCCACTGCGTTTCCCTTGCTACCTTAAATTTTACCAGTATTCTTTGTGTTATGGTAACCCTATGGCCTAGGATTATTTATCATCCCATAAGTCATGTTGTGGAAGCCTATGAGAATGCCGGCCCCCCGACGTCTTAAGAGAGATCCCGCTTCTATTACCTTAGCGGTGTTATTGGGAGGCCTGGCCACAGGCGGCATCACTGCTGGTATAGGCACAGGGGCGGTAGCGCTTAATAATATTCATCAGCTCAAAATTTTGCAACAAGCTATGCATGAGGATATAAAGGAAATTGAAAAATCAATTACTAATTTAGAGACGAGTTTATCCTCTTTGGAAGTGTGCCACCCTAAAAGAAGAATGCTGTTTCTGGGTTGATAAGACCGGATTAGTGCGATACAGCATGGCAAAATTGAGAACTCGCCTTGCACAGAGACAAAAAATCTTTGATGCCGATAAAGGATGGTTTGAGGGCTGGTTCAGTCAGTCCCCCTGGATGACAACTTTGATTTCCACACTCGTGGGATCAGTTGTGATGCTTCTTTTGATACTTATGATAGGATCTTGCCTGTTTAAAAAGGTGGTGTCTCTCCTGTGGGAACGTGTACAAGTGCTTGAGATAATGGCTATGTATGAACGCCTTTAAATGATGCTGTTTTATTTGTTGCTAAAATAGGATTGCTGCCTATGAGAGAGAGGATATTAAGAATAACCAGCATTGATTGCGAAATTGCTTGAGGCTGCAGAAACCTGGAATTACCTCAGAATGAAGACAGGAAAAACGAAGAAAGGGATTGTGGGAGGCAGGGTGGATTGAATAGGATTGTCCCGGTGGTTGAGCGTGGCCAATACTCACAGGGCATTCAAAATTTCAAGATTTGTCAGGAAAGAAAGAAAGATACTATTACCATATCTTATGAGGCTTGGATGGGGACCTTCTAGAGAAGTGTGGAGCCGAACTTGGACCCAGTATGTATAGTAAAAGGTCGCTGGCCACTCAGCTCTTGCACCCCACGAGGCTAGTCTCATTGCACGGGATAGAGTGAGTGCGCTTCAGCAGCCCAAGGAGAGTTGCGAGGCTAAGCACTGCAGTGGAAGGGGCAAAGCGGCTGTTAAAACCTCTTCCAGGAGGGCGTGTCATCTATACGAAGGTTATATGTCCAAGTTTCCTTCTCCCAGGAAAAACGACATAGGGTCAGGCCAGGGTTCCTCTGGGCGAAGAGTCTAAGAGGAGGACCCTGTGTAAGACCTATCTTGCACACTGGGAATTTGACCTCCACCCTCACTCTCGATTGCTTGGGTGGCCTTAAAATTAAAACAAAAGGAGGAGATGTGGAAAGCCGCTCCCACATTCGCCATTACAAGATGGCACATGAGCTGGGTGTTTGAACAAGTAAAAAGGCTTACTGCACATGTCTCTGGATAGTCCCTGTCCGCGAGGACATACATCCGTTAAGTACGTTATCTTGTCCGTTTGGAAATGGCCCTGTGAGGATGCGCCACGTCAGAGGCGGGACAAAAATTCTATATAAGGCACAGGGCTGGGTTCCTCAGGGTCTTCGCATCCGTGTGTAAGCTTATGCTCTCCCTCTCAAGATGCATTAAAGCTTGGCTGCAGAAGGATCCTACTTGTGTGCCGTGTAGTTCTTGCTGGTCGAGTCGGACGCGCGCAAGAAAAAGGTTTAAAATTAAAAATTCATACTGTAGGACACAGAACATGGCAAGAAAACCTGAAAAACGTGAAAAATTTAAAATTCACACTGTAGGATGCAGAATATGGCGAGAAACACTGAAAAAAGTAAAAAATTTAAATCTCACACTGAAGGACCCTGAATATGTCGAGAAAACCTGAAAAAGGTGGAAAATGAGAAAATCACACTATAGGACCCAGAATTGCGAAAAAAAATTGAAAAACGTCGAAAATGAGAAAATCACACTGTAGGACCCAGAATATGCCGAGAAACCCTGAAAAATGTGCAAAATTAAACATACACGCTGTAGGACCCTGAATATGGCAACAAACCATGAAAAAACTAAAAAACTAAAAACTCACACTGAAGGACCACGAATATGGTGAGAAAACATGAAAAAGGTGGTTAATGACAAAATCAACTGTAGGACCCAGAATATGATGAAAAAAACTTAAAAACGATTAAAATTAAAAATTCACACTGTAGGACCCCGAATATGGTGAGAAAATCTGAAAATGTTTAAAAATGAGAAAAATACACTGTAGGACCCAGAATATGCTGAGAAACCCAGAAAAACGAGGAAAAATAAAAATATGCTTTGAAGGAGCCAGATTATGACAGGAAACCCTGAAAAAAGTAGAAAATTAAAAACTTACACGGAAGGACCCTGAATATGGCAAGAATACCTGAAAAAGGTGGAAATAGAGAATAATCACACTGTAGGACACAGAATTGCGAAAAAACATGAAAAACGTAGAAAATGAGAAAATCACACTGTAGGACCCAGAATTACGAAAAAATTTATAAAACGTGGAAAATGAGAAAATCACACTGCAGGACCTAGAATATGCTGAGTAACCCTGAAAAACATGAAAATTAAAAATTCACACTGTCGGACACAGAATATGGCGAGAAACCATGAAAAAAGTGGAAAATTAAAAATTCACACTGTATTACCCAGAATATGGCGAGAAATACTGAAAAATATGGAAAATTAAAAATTCACCCTGAAGGACCTGGAATATGGCAAGAAAACCTGAAAAACGAGAAAATGAGAAAAATCACACTGTAGTACCCAGAATATGACGAAAAAACCTGAAAAAAGTGTAAAATTAAAAACTCACACTGAATGACCCAGAATATGGCAAGAAAACCTGAAAAAAGTAAAAAACTAAAAATTCACACTGAAAGACCCCGAATATGGCGAGAAAACCTGAAAAAGGTGGAAAATGAGAATAAATGACTGTAGGACCCAGAATTGAGAAAAAACTTGAAAAACTTCGAAAATGAGAAAATCACACTTTAGGACCCAGAATATGCCGAGAAACCCTGAAAAACGTGGAAAATTGAAAATACGCGCTGTTGGACCCAGAATATGGTGAGAAACCGGAAAAACGTGGTAAATTAAAAATACACTCTGTTGGACCCAGAATATGGCAAGAAACCCTGCAAAAGGTGAAAAATGAGAAAATCACACTGTAAGACCCAGAATTACGAAAAAACCTGAAAAACTTGGAAAATGAGAAAATCACACTGCAGGAAACAGAATATGCCGAGAAACCCTGAAAAACGTGGAAAATTAAAAATTCACACTGAAGGACCCGGAATATATCGAGAAAACCTGAAAAAGGTGGAAAATGAGAAAATCACATGTAGAACCCAGAATAGCGAAAAAACTTGAAAAAGGTGAAAAATGAGAAAATCACACTGCAGGACCCAGAATATGCTGAGAAACCCTGATAATCATGGAAAATTAAATGTTCACACTGTAGGACCCAGAATATGCCTAGAAACCCTTGAAAAACTTGGAAAAATAAAATACACGCTGTAGGAACCAGAATATATTGAGAAACCCTGAAAAAGTAGGAAATCAAAAACTCACACTGAAGGACCCCGAATATGGGGAGAAATCCTAAAAAACGTGGAAATGAGAAAATCACACTCTAGGACCCAGAATATGACGAAAAAACCTGAAAAACATGGAAAATTAAAAATTCACACTGAAGGTCCGGGAATATGGTGAGAAAACCTGAAAAACGAGGAAAATTAAAAACACAAACTGAAGGACCCAGAATATGTCGAGAAAACATGAAAAACATGGAAAATTAAATATTCACACTGTATGACCCAGAATATGGCGAGAAACACTGAAAAAGGAGGAAAATGAGAAAATCACACTATAGGACCAGAATATGGCAAGAAACCTTGAAAAACGTGGAAAATTAAAAATTCACAATGTAGGACCCAGAATATGCTGAGAAAATCTGAAAAAGTTGGATAATGAGAATATCAAACTGTAGGACCCAGAACATGACGAAAAAAACTTAAAAACGTTTAAAATTAAAAAAATCAAACTGTAGGACCTGAATATGGCGAGAAACCCTGAGAATCGTGGAAAATTTAAAAATCACACTGTAGGACGCAGAATATGGCGATTAACCCTGTAAAAAGTGGAATATTAAAAACTCACACTGAAGTACCCCGAAATTGGCAAGAAAACCTGAAAAAGGTGGAAAATGAAAAAAATTACACTGTAGGACCCAAAATATGCTGAGTAACCCTGAAAAACTTGGAAAATTAAAAATACACGCTGTAGGACCCAGAATATGGCAAAAAACCCTGAAAGAATTAGAAAATTAAAAACTCACACTGAAGGAACCGGAATATGGCAAGAAAACCTGAAAAAGTGGAAAGTCTCTCTCTGTCTCTCTCTCTATGTCTCTCTCTGTCTCTCTCTTTCTCTATCTCTGTCTCTCTCTATTTCTCTCTGTCTCTATCTGTCTCTCTCTCTGTCTCTCTCTGTCTCTCTCTCTCTGTCTCTCTCTTTCCCTCTCTCTGTCTCTCTCTGTCTCTATCTCTGTCTCTCTCTGTCTCTCTCTGTCACTCTGTCTCTCTCTGTCTCTCTCTGTCCCTCTCTGTCTCTCTCTGTGTCTTTCTTTGTCTCTCTCTGTCTCTCCCTGTCTCTCTCTGTCTCTCTCTTTATGTCTCTCTCTGTCTCTCTCTTTCTCTCTCTCTGTATCTCTCTGTCTCTCTTTGTCTCTCTCTGTGTCTTTCTTTGTCTCTCTCTGTCTCTCTTTGTCTCTCTCTGTAACTCTCTCTGTCTCTCTCTGTCTCTCTCTTTCTCTATCTCTGTCTCTCTCTGTTTCTCTCTGTCTCTATCTCTCTGTGTGTCTCTTTCTTTCCTTCTCTCTGTCTCTATCTCTTTCTCTCTATGTCTCTCTCTGTCACTCTGTCTCTCTCTGTCTCTCTCTGTCTCTCTCTGTCTATCTGTCTCTCTCTGTCTCTCTCTGTCTCTCTCTCTGTCTCTCTCTGTCTCTCTCTGTGTCTTTCTTTGTCTCTCTCTGTCTCTCTGTCTCTCTCTGTCTCTCTCTGCGTCTCTCTCTATCTCTCTCTGTCTCTCTCTGTCTCTCTCTGTCTCTCTCAATGTATCTCTCTCTCTATGTCTCTCTCTGTGTCTTTCTTTGTCTCTCTCTGTCTCTCTGTGTGTCTCTCTCTGTCTCTCTCTCTATCTCTGTCTCTCTCTGTCTTTCTCACTCTGTCTCTGTCTCTCTCTGACTCTCTCTGTCTCTCTCTTTCTCTCTGTCTCTCTCTGTCTCTATCTCTGTCTCTCTCTGTCCTTCTGACTCTTTCTGTCTCTCTCTGTCTCTCTCTCTGTCTCTCTCTGTCTCTCTCCTTCTCTCTCTCTGTCTCTCTCTTTCCCTCTCTCTGTCTCTCTCTGTCTCTATCTCTGTCTCTCTCTGTCTCTCTCTGTAACTCTGTCTCTCTCTGTCTCTCTCTGTCTCTCTCTGTCTATCTGTCACTCTCTGTCTCTATCTCTGTATCTCTCTGTCTCTGTCTTTCTCTGTGTCTTTCTTTGTCTCGCTCTGTCTCTCTCTGTCTCTCTCTGTCTCTCTCTCTATGTCTCTCTTTGTCTCTCTCTTTCTCTATCCCTGTCTCTCTCTGTTTCTCTCTGTCTCTGTCTCTCTCTCTGTCTCTCTCTGTCTCTCTCTGTCTCTCTCTGTCTCTCTCTTTCCCTCTCTCTGTCTCTCTCTGTCTCTATCTCTGTCTCTCTCTGTCTCTCTCTGTCACTCTGTCTCTCTCTGTCTCTCACTGTCTCTCTCTGTCTCTCTCTGTCTATCTGACTCTCTCTGTCTCTCTCTGTCTCTCTCTCTTTCTCTGTCTCTGTCTCTCTCTGTCTCTCTCTGTCACTCTGTCTCTCTCTGTTTCTCTCTGTCTCTATCTGTCTCTCTGTCTCTATCTGTCTCTCTCTGTCTCTCTCTGTCCCTCACTCTGTATCTCTCTGTCTCTATCTCTGTCTCTCTCTGTCTCTCTCTGTCACTCTGTCCCTCTCTGTCTCTCTCTCTATCTCTCTCTCTCTGTCTCTCTCTGTCTAACTCTATCTGTCTCTGTCTCTCTCTGTCTCCATCTGTCACTCTGTCGGTCTCTCTCTGTCTCTCTCTGTCCCTTCTGTCTCTATCTCTGTCTCTCTGTCTCTCTCTGTGTCTCTGTCTCTCTCTGTCTCTCTCTGTCTCTCTCAATGTATCTCTCTGTCTCACTATGTCTCTCTCTGTGTCTTTCTTTGTCTCTCTCTGTCTCTTTCTGTCTCTCTCTGTGTCTCTCTCTGTCTCTCTCTCTCTATCTCTGTCTCTCTCTGTCTTTCTCACTCTGTCTCTGTCTCTCTCTGTCCCTCTCTCTGTCTCTCTCTGTCTCTATCTCTGTCTATCTCTGACTCTCTCTGTCTCTCTCTTTCTCTCTGTCTCTCTCTCTTTATCTCTCTGTCTCTCTCTGTCTCTCTCTGTCTCTCTCTCTCTGTGTCTCTCTCTGTCTTTCTCTGTCTCTATCTCTGTCTCTCTCTGTCTTTCTCTGGGTCTTCCTTTGTCTCTCTCTGTCTGTCTCTGTCTCACTCTCTGTCTTTCTCTGTCTCTCTCTGTGTCTCTCTCTGTCTTTCTCTGTCTCTATCTCTATCTCTCTCTGTCTCTCTCTGTCCTTCTGACTCTTTCTGTCTCTCTCTGTCTCTCTCTCTGTGTCTCTCTGTGTCTCTCTGTCTCTCTCTATGTCTTTCATTGTCTCTCTCTGTCTCTCTCTGTCTATCTCTCTGTCTCTCTCTGTCTCTCTCTGTCTCTCTCTGTCTCTATCTCTGTCTCTCTCTGTCTCTCTCTGTCTCTCTATGTCTCTCTTAATGTATCTCTCTGTCTCTCTATGTCTCTCTGTGTGTCTTTCTTTGTCTCTCTCTGTCTCTCTCTCTCTCTGTGTCTCACTCTGTCTCTCTCTGTCTCACTCTCTGTCTCTGTCTCTGTCTCTCTCTCTGTCTCTCTCTGTCTCTCTCTCTAAATCTGTCTCTCTCTGTATTTCTCACTCTGTCTCTGTCTCTCTCTGTCCCTCTCTCTGTCTCTATCTCTGTCTCTCTATGACTCTCTCTGTCTCTCTCTTTCTCTCTGTCTCTCTCTGTCTCTCTTTGTCTCTCTCTCTGTATCTCTCTGTGTCTCTCTGTGTCTCTCTGTGTCTCTCTCTGTGTCTCTCTGTGTCTCTCTCTGTCTCTCTCTGTGTCTCTCTGTGTCTCTCTGTGTCTCTCTGTCTCTCTCTGTGTCTCTCTCTGTCTCTCTCTGTCTATCTCTGTCTCTCTCTGTCTCTCTCAATGTATCTCTCTGTCTCTCTCTGTCTCTCTCTGTGTCTTTCTTTGTCTCTCTCAGTCTCTCTCTCTCTCTCTGTCTCACTCTGTCTCTCTCTCTGTCTCTCTTTGTCTCTCTCTCTGTATCTCTCTGTCTCTCTCTGTCTCTCTCTGTCTCTCTCTCTGTGTCTCTCTCTGTCTTTCTTTTTCTCTATCTATATCGCTCTCTGTCTCTCTCTGTGTCTTTTTTTGTCTCTCTCTGTCTCTCTCTGTCTCTCTCTGTCTCTCTTAGTCTCTCTCTGTGTCTTTCATTGTCTCTCTCTGTCTCTCTCTGTCTTTCGGTGTCTCTCTCTCTGTCTCTCTCTGTCTCACTCTCTGTCTCTCTCTGTCTCTATCTCTGTCTCTCTCTGTCTCTCTCTGTCTGTCTCTGTCTGTCTATGTCTATCTCTGTCTCTCTCTGTGTCTCTCTGTGTCTCTCTGTGTCTCTCTGTCTCTCTCTGTGTCTCTCTCTGTCTCTCTCTGTCTCTATCTCTGTCTCTCTCTGTCTCTCTATGTCTCTCTCAATGTATCTCTCTGTCTCTCTATGTCTCTCTCTGTGTCTTTCTTTGTCTCTCTCTGTCTCTCTCTTTCTGTGTCTCACTCTGTCTCTCTCTGTCTCTCTCTCTGTCTCTGTCTCTGTCTCTCTCTCTGTCTCTCTCTGTCTCTCTCTCTAACTCTGTCTCTCTCTGTATTTCTCACTCTGTCTCTGTCTCTCTCTGTCCCTCTCTCTGTCTCTCTCTGTCTCTATCTCTGTCTCTCTCTGACTCTCTCTGTCTCTCTCTTTCTCTCTGTCTCTCTCTGTCTCTCTTTGTCTCTCTCTCTGTATCTCTCTGTGTCTCTCTGTGTCTCTCTGTGTCTCTCTCTGTGTCTCTCTGTGTCTCTCTCTGTCTCTCTCTGTGTCTCTCTGTGTCTCTCTGTGTCTCTCTGTCTCTCTCTGTGTCTCTCTCTGTCTCTCTCTGTCTATCTCTGTCTCTCTCTGTCTCTCTCAATGTATCTCTCTGTCTCTCTATGTCTCTCTCTGTGTCTTTCTTTGTCTCTTCTATGTCTCTCTCTGTCTCTCTCTCTGTCTCCCTCAGTCTCTCTCTGTGTCTCTCTCTGTCTTTCTCTGTGTCTCTCTGTGTCTCTCTGTGTCTCTCTGTCTCTCTTTGTCTCTCTGTCTGTATCTCTCTGTCTGTATCTCTCTGTCTCTCTGTCTCTCTCTGTCTCTCTTTGTCTCTCTCTCTGTATCTCTCTGTGTCTCTCTGTGTCTCTCTGTGTCTCTCTCTGTGTCTCTCTGTGTCTCTCTCTGTCTCTCTTTGTGTCTCTCTGTGTCTCTCTGTCTCTCTTTGTCTCTCTGTCTGTATCTCTCTGTCTCTCTCTATCTCTCTCTCTCAGTGTCTCCCTCTGTCTTTCTTTGTCTCTATGTCTGACTCTCTCTGTCTCTCTTGTGTCTTTCTTTGTCTCTTCTATGTCTCTCTCTGTCTCTCTCTCTGTCTCCCTCAGTCTCTCTCTGTGTCTCTCTCTGTCTTTCTCTGTCTCTATCTCTGTCTCTCTGTCTCTCTCTGTCTCTCTCTGTCTCTCTGTCCTTCTGTATCTTTCTGTCTCTCTCTGTCTCTCTCTCTGTATCTCTCTGTCTCTCTCTGTCTCTCTCTGTGTCTTTCTTTGTCTCTCTCTGTCTCTCTCTGTCTCTTTGTGTCTCTCTCTATCTCTCTCTGTCTCTCTCTGTCTCTATCTCTGTCTCTCTCTGTCTCTCTCTGTCTGTCTCTGTCTCTCTGTGTCTCTCTCTCTGTCTCTCTCTGTGTCTCTCTCTGTGTGTCTCTGTCTCTCTCTGTTTCTCTCTCTGTCTCTCTCTGTCTCTAACTCTGTCTCTCTCTGTCTCTCTGACTCTCTCTGTATCTCTCTGTCTCTCTCTGTGTTTTTCTTTGTCTCTCTCTGTCTCTCTCTGTCTCTCTCTCTGTCTCTCTCTGTCTCTCTCTGTCTCTCTGTGTTTTTCTTTGTCTCTCTCTGTCTCTCTCTGTGTCTCTTTCTGTCTCACTCTGTCTCTCTCTGTCTCTCTCTCTGTCTCTCTCTCTGTCTCTCTCTGTCTCTCTCTCTTTCTCACTCTGTGTATCTATGTCTCTCTCTGTGTCTCTCTCTGTCTCACTCTGTCTTTCTCTGTCTCTCTCTGTCTCTCTCTCTGTCTCTCTGTCTCTCTTTGTCTCTCTCTGTCTCTATCTCTGTCTCTCTCTGTCTCTCTCTGTCTCTCTCTTTCTGTCTCTGTCTCTCTGTGTGTCTCTCTCTGTGTCTCTCTGTGTCTCTCTCTGTGTCTCTCTCTGTCTCTCTGTCTCTCTCAATGTATCTCTCTGTCTCTCTATGTCTCTCTCTGTCTTTCTTTGTCTCTCTCTGTCTCTCTCTGTCTCTCTCTGTCTCTCTATGTGACTGTCAGTGGCCCCACACAGCCTCACATATACTTCTAAAAATTTAAAGAAGGGTGTGGCCACTCTAAAAGCTCAACAATTAACAGCATTGTCTCCTCTTCCAGAGTACCTGGGATCAACTACCAGCAACTATATGGTGGCCCATCTCCAGTTCCAGGGGATCAGACAGACAGACATACAGACAGTGATAAAAATGGCAGGCCTGCCTGGTCTTTCTTTCTTTCTTATCCTTTTTAAAAAATGTTTATTTATATATTTATTTATGTATTTATTAGATATAAGTACACTGTAGCTGTCTTCAGACACTCCAGAAGAGGGTGTCAGATTCTGGAGAATCTAAATCCCTCTTATGGTCTGCATATGATGTACATAAACACAGCCTCACATATACTTCTAAAAATTTAAAGATGTGTGGGGCCACTGAGAGGGCTCAACAATTAACAGCATTGTCTCCTCTTTCAGAGAACCTGGGATCAACTACCAGCAACTTTATGGTAGCCCATCTCCAGTTCCAGGGGATCAGACAGACAGACAGACAGACAGACAGAGATAAGGATGGCAGGCCTGCCTGGTCTTACTTTCTATCTTATCCTTTTTAAAAAATGTTTATTTATTTATTTATTTACTTATGTATTTATTATATATAAGTACACTGTAGCTGTCTTCAGTCACTCCAGTAGAGGGTGTCAGATTCTGGAGAATCTAAATCCTCTTATAATCTGAATATGATGTACATAAACACAGCCTCACTTATACTTCTAAATATTTAAAGAAGTGTGGGGCCATTGAAAGGGCTCAACAATTAACAGCATTGTCTCCTCTTCCAGAGTACATGGGATCAACTACCAGCAACTATATGGTGGCCCATCTCCAGTTCCAGGGGATCAGACAGACAGACATACAGACAGTGATAAGGATGGCAGGCCTGCCTGGTCTTTCTTTCTTTCTTATCCTTTTTAAAAAAAATGTTTATTTATATATTTATTTATGTATTTATTAGATATAAGTACACTGTAGCTGTCTTCAGACACTCCAGAAGAGGGTGTCAGATTCTGGAGAATCTAAATCCCTTTTATGGACTGCATATGATGTACATAAACACAGCCTCACATATACTTCTAAAAATTTAAAGATGTGTGGGGCCACTGAGAGGGCTCAACAATTAACAGCATTGTCTCCTCTTTCAGGGAACCTGGGATAAACTACCAGCACCTTATGGTGGCCCATCTCCAGTTCCAAGGGATCAGACAGACAGACAGACAGAGAGACAGAGATAAAGATGGCAGGCCTGACTGGTCTTTCTTTATTTCTTATACTTTTTTAAAAATGTTTATTTATTTATTTATTTATTTATTAGATATAAGTACACTGTAGCCGTCTTCAGACACTCCAGAAGATGGTGTCAGATTCTGGAGAATCTAAATCCCTCTTATGGTCTGAATATGATGTACATAAACACAGCCTCACATATACTTCTAAAAATTAAAAATGGGTGGGGCCACTGAAAGGGCTCAACAATTAACAGCATTGTCTCCTCTTCCAGAGAACCTCGGATCAACTACCAGCACCTACAAGGTGGCCCATCTCCAGTTCCAGGGGATCAGACAGACAGACAGACAGGCAGAGATAAAGATGGCAGGCCTGCCTGGTCTTTCTTTCTTTCTTATCCTTTTTAAAAAATATTTATTTATTTATTTATTTATTTATTTATTTATTTATTTATGTATTTCTTAGATATAAGTACACTGTAGCTTTCTTTAGACACTCCAGAGGAGGGTGTCAGAATCTGGAGAATGTAAATCCCTCTTATGGTCTGCATATGATGTACATAAACACAGCCTCACATATACTGAGCTGAGGTGTCACAGGCCAACTGCTGGAATTTCTGAGTACCACCTAGATAGAGAAAAGCTATGCTGTGGTTGCTTAATTTATGTATTTTATTATTTCTATTTGTTGTTTTGTTTTGTTTTATTTGTTTTTAGATAAGTCCTCTGTCTGTAGCTCTGGCTGACCCAGGACTGCCTACTTGTGTTAATTAGGGTTTCACAGCTGAGAACAGACACCAAGAGCAAGGTAAGGCTTAGAAAACCCTACATTCAGTGGTGGCTCAAGCTCTTAATGAGAGCACTCTGTAGGCAGAGGCAGTCAGTTTCTGAGTTCGAGTCCACCCTGGTGAAAGACAGGGCTAGGGTAGGGGCTAGGGTGAGGAAAGGAAGAAAGGAAAGAAGGAAAGAAAGAAAGGAAAGAAGAAAAGAAAGAAAGAAAAAGTTTTTATAAAAGTTTTATAAAAAGTGTTAAAGTTTTTAAAAATTAAAAAAAAAAAATACCAGATCACCATCACACAGCATTGGCTGTCTTCAGGTGTATCCTTTCAGCCTCCAAAACAAAAAACAATGGATGGCTGTCTTCAGGTGTATCCTATTCTCCAGTCTTATTTCCAACCTTAGAGCTGGGCTGAGATGCCTCATTATGTAATTGCAAACCTTCCTTGGTTTGTCCATTCCATTTCTAAGACTAACAGGCCTTTTTCTATTTATTGAATATGCTCATGACTGTCCTTTAGATATAGTAAATAAAACTGTTGCTTATAAAACTTGTTTTCTAGGAATTTTTAAAGGGCAATGGCAGAGTTTATTTATAAAAAAATATTTTGCATTTATTTATTTGTGTGAGTGATGAAGCTCAGGTCTTCAAACTTGTCAGGAGGTATGATTACCTCCCCTCTCTCTCAACCCCTCTCTCTCCTCTCTCAATGATTGTGTAAGAATGTTTTGCATGTGTATGCTGTGCCCACAGACTCCAGAACAGAGTATTAGATCCCCTGGAACTGGAGATGGGCCACCATATATAATACTGGTAATTGAGCCCAGGTTCTCTGGAAGAGGAGACAATGCTCTTAATTGTTGAGCCCTCTCTGTAGCCACATCTTTCTTTTTTTTTTTTTTTGAGTATATGTGAGGCTGTGTTTATATACATCATATGCAGACAATAAGAATGATTTAGATTCTTCAGAATCTGACACCCTCTTCTGGACTGTCTGAAGATAGCTACAGCATACTTAAATATAATAAATAAATAAATCTTTAAAAAGAAAAGGAAAAGTAAAAAAGAAAGAACAGGCCTGTCATATGCATGTTCATAGAGGAAAATGGAAGAGACCCCAATCTAACCTCAGCAGGGTGCTTCCTTCTGGATGGTAGCTCACAGTTTCATCCCAGCAAGACAGGCAAATCACTGAGTTCAAGGACAGTAAGGTTCAGGACAGCCAAGGTTAGGAAGGAAAAGGGTCTATGTTGAGAATACAAACCGACAAAACAACAACTAGGAAAAAGAAGTGACAGTGTAACTTGGGGTAGGGTACCAACAAGAGAAAGCTTTCTGTTACCACTTACAAACACCAGTAGCCTTGCACCCTTCTGCCCAGGTCCCTGCCTTCCTTTCTAGGAATTCTAAGGATGCCAGGGGGTGGGGGAATCCAGATTAACTTTTTAAAAACAAAGACTTGGCCTTTGATGTCTATAGGAAGCCCTTCTCAGTGCCTTTAACTACCACTGAACTTTCAGGGCTGTGACTCAACTGTAACAAGGAACAGGGCTAAGAACTTGCAGCCTTTGAAAACAACTATTTTTTTAAAGTGGGGGACACAAATCAGCAGTAGAACCCCTTAGGTTCAGCCATAATACTTGTTAGGGAAAGAGACTCAATGTCCGGAGCTGAGGTCTCATGGGTGAACTGCTTCAAGTTCTGAGTATCATTGAAAGAAAGAAAAGATATCATGTGGTTGCTTAATTTATTTATTTTATTATTTCTATTTTTTGTTTTCTTTTGTTTTGTTTTAGAAAAGGCCTCAGTCTGTAGCTATGGCTGACCTAGGACATACTACATGTGTTAATTAGGGTTTCACAGCTGAGAAACAGACCATACCTATGTAAGACTTAGAAAACCCAACAGTCAGTGGTGGCTCGAGCTCTTGATGAGAGCACTCTGGAGGCAGAGGCAGTCAGTTTCTGAGTTCGAGGCCAGCCTGGTTAAAGACAGGGATAGGCAGGGCTAGGCAAGGCAGGGCTGGGCTAGGCTAGGCTAGGCAAGGGGCTGGGCTAGTCAAGGCAAGGGACTAGGCTAGGCTACTCAAGGGGCTAGGCAAGACAGACAGACAGAGAGAAAGACAGACAAGGATGGCAGGCCTGCCTGGTTTTTCTTTCTTTCTTATCCCTTTTAAAAAATGTTTATTTATTTATTTATTTATTTATTTATTTATGTATTTATTAGATATAAGTACACTGTAGCTGTCTTCAGACACTCCAGAAGAGGGTGTCAGATTCTGGAGAATCTATATCCCTCTTATGGTCTGCATATGATGTACATAAACACAGCCTAACATATACTTCTAAAAATTTAAAGATAGGTGGAGCCACTGAAAGGGCTCAACAATTAACAGCATTGTCTCCTCTTCCAGAGAACCTGGGATCAACTAACAGCAACTATATGGTGGCCCATCTCCAGTTCCAGGGGATCAGACAGACAGACTGACATACAGACAGATAGAGTTAAGGATGGCAGGCCTACCTGGTCTTTCATTCTTTCTTATCCTTTTTAAAAAATGTTTATTAATTTAAGTATGTATTTATTAGATTTAAGTAAACTGTAGCTGTCTTCAAACACTCCCGAAGAGGGTGTCAGATTCTCGAGAATCTATATCACTCTTATGGTCTGCATATGATGTACATGAACACAGCCTCAAAAATACTTCTAAAAATTTAAAGATGGGTGTGGCCACTGAAAGGGCTCAACAATTAACAGCACTGACTCCTCTTCCAGAGAACCTGGGATCAACTACCAGCAATTATATGGTGGCCCATCTCCAGTTCCAGGGGATCAGACAGACAGACAGACAGACAAGGATGGCAGGCCTGCCTGGTCTCTCTTTCTTTATTATCATTTTTTAAAAATGTTTATTTGTTTATTTATGAATTTATTAGATATAAGTACACTGTAGCTGTCTTCAGACACTCCAGAAGAGGGTGTCAGATTCTGGAGAATCTAAATCCCTCTTATGGTCTGCATATTCGGTACATAAACACAGCCTCTCATATAATTCTAAAAATTTAAAGATGGGTGGGGCCACTGAAAGGGCTCAACAATTAACAGCATTGTCTCCTCTTCCAGAGAACCTGGGATCAACTACAAGCAACTCTATGGTGGCCCATATCCAGTTCCAGAGGATCACACAGACAGACAGACAGACAGAGATAAGGATGGCAGGCCTGCCTGGTCTTTCTTTCTTTCTTATCGTTTTTAAAAAATGTTTATTTCTTTATTTATGTATTTATTAGATATAAGTACACTGTATCCGTCATAGACACTCCAAAAGACGGTGTCAGATTCTGGAGAATATAAATCCTTCTTTAATGGTCTGAATATGATGTACATAAACACAGCATCACATTTACTTCTAGAAATTTAAAGATGGGTGGGGCCACTGAAAGGGCTGAACAATTAACAGCATTGTCTCCTATTTAGAGGACCTGGGATCAACTACCAGCAACTATTCGTGGCCCATCTCCAGTTCCCAGGGATCAGATAGACAGACAGACAGACAGACAGACAGACAGATATGGATCGCAGGCCTGCCTGGTCTTTCTTTCTGTCTTATCCTTTTTAAAAAATATTTATTTATTTATTTATTTATTTATTTATTTATTTATTTATGTATGTATTTAGTAGATATAAGTACACTGTAGCTGTTCAGACACTCCAGAAGAGGGTGTCAGATTCTGGAGAATCTAAATCCCTCTTATGGTCTGCATATGATGTACATAAACACAGCCTCACATATACTTCTAAAAATTTAAAGAAGGGTGGGGCCACTCTAAAAGCTCAACAATTAACAGCATTGTCTCCTCTTCCAGAGTACCTGGGATCAACTACCAGCAACTATATGGTAGCACATCTCCAGTTCCAGGGGATCAGACAGACAGACAGATAGACAGAGATAAGGATGGCAGGCCTGCCTGGTCTTTCTTTCTTTCTTATATTTTTTAAAAAATGTTTATTTATTTATTTATTTATTTATGTATTTATTATATATAAGTACACTGTAGCTGTCTTCAGACACTCCAGTAGAGGGTTTCAGATTCTGGAGAATCTAAATCCTCTTATAATCTGAATATGATGTACATAAACACAGTCTCACATATACTTCTACATATTTAAAGAAGTGTGGGGCCACTGAAAGGGCTCAACAATTAAGAGCATTGTCTCCTCTTCCAGAGAACCTTGGATCAACTACCAGCAACTATATGGTTGCCCATCTCCAGTTCCCTTGGATCAGATAGACAGACAGACAGACAGGCAGAGATATGGATGGCAGGCCTGCCTGGTCTTTCTTTCTTTCTTATCCTTTTTAAAAAAATGTTTATTTATTTATTTATTTATTTAGTAGATATAAGTACACTGTAGCTGTTCAGACACTCCAGAAGAGGGTGTCAGATTCTGGAGAATCTAAATCCCTCTTATGGTCTGCATATGATGTACATAAACACAGCCTCACATATACTTCTAAAAATTTAAAGAAGGGTGGGGCCACTCTAAAAGCTCAACAATTAACAGCATTGTCTCCTCTTCCAGAGTACCTGGGATCAACTACCAGCAACTATATGGTGGCCCATCTCCAGTTCCAGGGGATCAGACAGACAGACATACAGACAGTGCTAAGGATGGCAGGCCTGCCTGGTTTTTCTTTCTTTCTTATCCTTTTTAAAAAAATGTTTATTTATTTATTTATTTATTTATTTATTTATTTATTTATTTATTTATGTATTTAGTATATATAAGTACACTGCAGCTGTTCAGACACTCCAGAAGAGGGTGTCAGATTCTGGAGAATCTAAATCCCTCTTATGGTCTGCATATGATGTACATAAACACAGCCTCACATATACTACTAAAAATTTAATGATGGGTGGGGCCACTGAAAGCGCTCAACAATTAACAGCATTGTCTCCTCTTCCAGAGAACCTGGGATCAACTACCAGCAACTATATGGTGGCCCATCTCCAGGTCCAGGGGATCAGACAGAGAGAAAGACAGACAAGGATGGCAGGCCTGCCTGGTTTTTCTTTCTTTCTTATCCCTTTTAAAAAATGTTTATTTATTTATTTATTTATTTATTTATTTATTTATTTATGTATTTATTAGATATACGTACACTGTAGCTGTCTTCAGACACTCCAGAAGAGGGTGTCAGATTCTGGAGAATCTATATCCTTCTTATGGTCTGCATATGATGTACATACACACAGCCTCACATTTACATCTAAAAATTTAAAGATGTGTGGGGCCAATGAAAGGGATCAACAATTAACAGCATTGTCTCCTCTTATAGAGAACCTGGGATCAATTACCAGCAACTATATGGTGGCCCATCTCCAGTTCCAGGGGATCAGACAGACAGACAGACATACAGACAGATAGAGTTAAGGATGGCAGGCCTACCTTGTCTTTCCTTCTTTCTTATCCTTTTAAAAAAATGTTTATTAATTTAAGTATGTATTTATTAGATATAAGTAAACTGTAGCTGTCTTCAAACACTCCCGAAGAGGGTGTCAGATTCTCAAGAATCTATATCCCTCTTATGGTCTGCATATGATGTACATGAACACAGCCTCACATATACTTCTAAAAATTTAAAGATGTGTGGGGCCACTGAAAGGGCTCAACAATTAACAGCACTGACTCCTCTTACAGAGAACCTGGGATCAACTACCAGCAATTATATAGTGGCCCATCTCCAGTTCCAGGGGATCAGACAGACAGACAGACAGACAAGGATGGCAGGCCTGCCAGGTCTTTCTTTATTTCTTATACTTTTTAAAAAATGGTTATTTATTTATTTATTTATTTATTTATTTATTTATTTATTTATTTATTTATTAGATATAAGTACACTGTAGCCGTCTTCAGACACTCCAGAAGAGGGTGTCAGATTCTGGAGAATCTAAATCCCTCTTATGGTCTGCATATGATGTACATAAACACAGCCTCACATATATTTCTAAAAATTTGAAGAAGGGTGGGACCACTCTAAAAGCTCAACAATTAACAGCATTGTATCCTCTTCCAGAGTTTCTGGGATCAACTACCAGCAACTATATGGTGGCCCATCTCCAGTTCCAGGGGATCAGACAGACAGACAGACAGACAGAGATAAGGAGGGCAGGCATGCCTGGTTTTTCTTTCTTTCTTATCCTTTTAAAAAATGTTAATTTATTTATTTATTTATTTATTTATTTATTTATGTATTTATTAGATATAAGTACACTGTAGCCGTCTTCAGACACTCCAGAAGAGGGTGTCAGATTCTAGAGAATCTAAATCCCTCTTATGGTCTGAATATGATGTACATAAACACAGCCTCACATATACGTCTAAAAATTATAAATAGGTGGGGCCACTGAAAGGACTCAACAATTAACAGCATTGTCTCCTCTTCCAGAGAACCTGGGATCAACTACCAGCACCTAAAAGGTGGCCCATCTCCAGTTCCAGGGGATCAGACAGACAGACAGACAGACAGTGATAAGGATGGCAGTCCTGCCTGGTCTTTCTTTGTTTCTTATCCTTTTTTAAAAAAATTGTTTATTTATTTATTTATTTATTTATTTACTTATTTATTTATTTATTTATTATTAGATATAAGTACACTGTAGCTGTTCAGACACTCCAGAAGAGGGTGTCAGATTCTGGAGAATCTAAATCCCTCTTATGGTCTGCATATGATGTACATAAACACAGCCACACATATATTTCTAAAAATTTAAAGAAGGGTGGGGCCACTCTAAAAGCTCAACAATTAACAGCATTGTCTCCTCTTCCAGAGTACCTGGAATCAACTACCAGCAACTATATGGTGGCCCATCTCCAGTTCCAGGGGATCAGACAGACAGACATACAGACAGTGATAAGGATGGCAGGCCTGCCAGGTCTTTCTTTCTGTCTTATCCTTTTAAAAAAATGTTTATTTATATATTTATTTATGTATTTATTAGATATATGTATACTGTAGCTGCTTTCAGACACTCCAGAAGAGGGTGTCATATTCTGGAGAATCTAAATCCCTCTTATGGTCTGCATATGATGTACATAAACACAGCCTCGCATATACTTCTAAAAATTTAAAGATGTGTGGGGCCACTGAGAGGGCTCAACAATTAACAGCATTGTCTCCTCTTTCAGAGAACCTGGGATAAACTACCAGCACCTTATGGTGGCCCATCTCCAGTTCCAGTGGATCAGACAGACAGACAGACAGACAGAGAGACAGAGATAAGGATGGCAGGTCTGCCTGGTCTTTCTTTATTTCTTATACTTTTTAAAAAATGTTTATTTATTTATTTATTTATTTATTTATTTATTTATTTATTTATTTATTAGATATAAGTACACTGTAGCCGTCTTCAGACACTCCAGAAGAGGGTGTCAGATTCTGGAGAATCTAAATCCCTCTTATGGTCTGCATATGATGTACATACACACAGCCTCACATTTACATCTAAAAATTTAAAGATGTGTGGGGCCAATGAAAGGGATCAACAATTAACAGCATTGTCTCCTCTTATAGAGAACCTGGGATCAATTACCAGCAACTATATGGTGGCCCATCTCCAGTTCCAGGGGATCAGACAGACAGACAGACATACAGACAGATAGAGTTAAGGATGGCAGGCCTACCTTGTCTTTCCTTCTTTCTTATCCTTTTAAAAAAATGTTTATTAATTTAAGTATGTATTTATTAGATATAAGTAAACTGTAGCTGTCTTCAAACACTCCCGAAGAGGGTGTCAGATTCTCAAGAATCTATATCCCTCTTATGGTCTGCATATGATGTACATGAACACAGCCTCACATATACTTCTAAAAATTTAAAGATGTGTGGGGCCACTGAAAGGGCTCAACAATTAACAGCACTGACTCCTCTTACAGAGAACCTGGGATCAACTACCAGCAATTATATAGTGGCCCATCTCCAGTTCCAGGGGATCAGACAGACAGACAGACAGACAAGGATGGCAGGCCTGCCAGGTCTTTCTTTATTTCTTATACTTTTTAAAAAATGGTTATTTATTTATTTATTTATTTATTTATTTATTTATTTATTTATTTATTTATTAGATATAAGTACACTGTAGCCGTCTTCAGACACTCCAGAAGAGGGTGTCAGATTCTGGAGAATCTAAATCCCTCTTATGGTCTGCATATGATGTACATAAACACAGCCTCACATATATTTCTAAAAATTTGAAGAAGGGTGGGACCACTCTAAAAGCTCAACAATTAACAGCATTGTATCCTCTTCCAGAGTTTCTGGGATCAACTACCAGCAACTATATGGTGGCCCATCTCCAGTTCCAGGGGATCAGACAGACAGACAGACAGACAGAGATAAGGAGGGCAGGCATGCCTGGTTTTTCTTTCTTTCTTATCCTTTTAAAAAATGTTAATTTATTTATTTATTTATTTATTTATTTATTTATGTATTTATTAGATATAAGTACACTGTAGCCGTCTTCAGACACTCCAGAAGAGGGTGTCAGATTCTAGAGAATCTAAATCCCTCTTATGGTCTGAATATGATGTACATAAACACAGCCTCACATATACGTCTAAAAATTATAAATAGGTGGGGCCACTGAAAGGACTCAACAATTAACAGCATTGTCTCCTCTTCCAGAGAACCTGGGATCAACTACCAGCACCTAAAAGGTGGCCCATCTCCAGTTCCAGGGGATCAGACAGACAGACAGACAGACAGTGATAAGGATGGCAGTCCTGCCTGGTCTTTCTTTGTTTCTTATCCTTTTTTAAAAAAATTGTTTATTTATTTATTTATTTATTTATTTACTTATTTATTTATTTATTTATTATTAGATATAAGTACACTGTAGCTGTTCAGACACTCCAGAAGAGGGTGTCAGATTCTGGAGAATCTAAATCCCTCTTATGGTCTGCATATGATGTACATAAACACAGCCACACATATATTTCTAAAAATTTAAAGAAGGGTGGGGCCACTCTAAAAGCTCAACAATTAACAGCATTGTCTCCTCTTCCAGAGTACCTGGAATCAACTACCAGCAACTATATGGTGGCCCATCTCCAGTTCCAGGGGATCAGACAGACAGACATACAGACAGTGATAAGGATGGCAGGCCTGCCAGGTCTTTCTTTCTGTCTTATCCTTTTAAAAAATGTTTATTTATATATTTATTTATGTATTTATTAGATATATGTATACTGTAGCTGCTTTCAGACACTCCAGAAGAGGGTGTCATATTCTGGAGAATCTAAATCCCTCTTATGGTCTGCATATGATGTACATAAACACAGCCTCGCATATACTTCTAAAAATTTAAAGATGTGTGGGGCCACTGAGAGGGCTCAACAATTAACAGCATTGTCTCCTCTTTCAGAGAACCTGGGATAAACTACCAGCACCTTATGGTGGCCCATCTCCAGTTCCAGTGGATCAGACAGACAGACAGACAGACAGAGAGACAGAGATAAGGATGGCAGGTCTGCCTGGTCTTTCTTTATTTCTTATACTTTTTAAAAAATGTTTATTTATTTATTTATTTATTTATTTATTTATTTATTTATTTATTAGATATAAGTACACTGTAGCCGTCTTCAGACACTCCAGAAGAGGGTGTCAGATTCTGGAGAATCTAAATCCCTCTTATGGTCTGAATATGATGTACATAAACACAGCCTCACATATACTTCTAAAAATTAAATATAGGTGGGGCCACTGAAAGGACTCAACAATTAACAGCATTGTCTCCTCTTCCAGAGAACCTGGGAACAACTACCAGCACCTAAAAGGTGGCCCATCTCCAGTTCCAGGGGATCAGACAGACAGACAGACAGACAGTGATAAGGATGGCAGGCCTGCCTGGTCTTTCTTTCTTTCTCATTCTTTTTTTAAAAAAATGTTTATTTATTTATTTATTTATTTATTAATTTATTATTAGATATAAGTACACTGTAGCTGTTCAGACACTCCAGAAGAGGGTGTCAGATTCTGGAGAATCTAAATCACTCTTATGGTCTGCATATGATGTACATAAACACAGCCTCACATATACTTCTAAAAATTTAAAGAAGGGTGGGGCCACTCTAAAAGATCAACAATTAACAGCATTGTCTCCTCTTCCAGAGTACCTGGGGTCAACTACCAGCAACTATAAGGTGGCCCATCTCCAGTTCCAGGGGATCAGACAGACAGACATACAGACAGTGATAAGGATGGCAGGCCTGCCTGGTCTTTCTTTCTGTCTTATCCTTTTAAAAAAATGTTTATTTATATATTTATTTATGTATTTATTAGATATATGTACACTGTAGCTGCTTTCAGACACTCCAGAAGAGGGTGTCATATTCTGGAGAATCTAAATCCCTCTTATGGTCTGCATATGATGTACATAAACACAGCCTCATATATACTTCTAAAAATTTAAAGATGTGTGGGGCCACTGAGAGGGCTCAACAATTAACAGCATTGTCTCCTCTTTCAGAGAACCTGGGATAAACTACCAGCACCTTATGGTGGCCCATCTCCAGTTCCAGGGGATCAGACAGACAGACAGATAGACAGAAAGACAGAGATAAGGGTGGCAGGCCTGCCTGGTCTTTCTTTATTTCTTATACTTTTTAAAATATGTTTATTTATTTATTTATTTATTTATTTATTTATTTATTTATTAGATATAAGTACACTGTAGCCGTCTTCAGACACTCCATAAGAGGGTGTCAGATTCTAGAGAATCTAAATCCCTCTTATGGTCTGAATATGATGTACATACACACAGCCTCACATATACTTCTAAAAATTATAAATAGGTGGGGCCACTGAAAGGACACAACAATTAACAGCATTGTCTCCTCTTCCAGAGAACCTGGGATCAACTACCAGCACCTAAAAGTGGCCCATCTCCAGTTCCAGGGGATCAGACAGACAGACAGACAGACAGTGATAAGGATGGCAGGCCTGCCTGGTCTTTCTTTGTTTCTTATCCTTTTTTTAAAAAATTGTTTATTTATTTATTTATTTATTTATTTATTTATTTATTTATTTATTATTAGATATAAGTACACTGTAGCTGTTCAGACACTCCAGAAGAGGGTGTCAGATTCTGGAGAATCTAAATCCCTCTTATGGTCTCTATATGATGTACATAAACACAGCCTCACATATACTTCTAAAAATTTAAAGAAGGGTGGGGCCACTCTAAAAGCTCAACAATTAACAGCATTGTCTCCTCTTCCAGAGTACCTGGAATCAACTACCAGCAACTATATGGTGGCCCATCTCCAGTTCCAGAGGATCAGACAGACAGACATACAGACAGTGATAAGGATGGCAGGCCTGCCTGGTCTTTCTTTCTGTCTTATCCTTTTAAAAAAATGTTTATTTATATATTTATTTATGTATTTATTAGATATATGTACACTGTAGCTGCTTTCAGACACTCCAGTAGAGGGTGTCATATTCTGGAGAATCTAAATCCCTCTTATGGTCTGCATATGATGTACATAAACACAGCCTCGCATATACTTCTAAAAATTTAAAGATGTGTGGGGCCACTGAGAGGGCTCAACAATTAACAGCATTGTCTCCTCTTTCAGAGAACCTGGGATAAACTACCAGCACCTTATGGTGGCCCATCTCCAGTTCCAGGGGATCAGACAGACAGACAGATAGACAGAAAGACAGAGATAAGGATGGCAGGCCTGCCTGGTCTTTCTTTATTTCTTATACTTTTTAAAATATGTTTATTTATTTATTTATTTATTTATTTATTAGATATAAGTACACTGTAGCCGTCTTCAGACACTCCATAAGAGGGTGTCAGATTCTAGAGAATCTAAATCCCTCTTATGGTCTGAATATGATGTACATAAACACAGCCTCACATATATATCTAAAAATTATAAATAGGTGGGGCCACTGAAAGGACTCAACAATTAACAGCATTGTCTCCTCTTTCAGAGAACCTGGGATAAACTACCAGCACCTAAAAGGTGGCCCATCCCCAGTTCCAGTGGATCAGACAGACAGACAGACAGACAGAGAGACAGATGTGAGGATGGCATGCCTGCCTGGTCTTTCTTTATTTCTTATACATTTTAAAAACTGTTTATTTATTTATTTATTTATTTATTTATTTATTTATTTATTTATTTATGTATTTATTAGATATAAGTACACTGTAGCCGTCTTCAGACACTCCAGAAGAGGGTGTCAGATTCTAGAGAATCTAAATCCCTCTTATGGTCTGAATATGATGTACATAAATACATCCTCACATATATTTCTAAAAATTATAAATAGGTGGGGCCACTGAAAGGACTCAACAATTAACAGCATTGTCTCCTCTTCCAGAGAACCTGGGATCAACTACCAGCACCTAAAAGGTGGCCCATCTCCAGTTCCAGGGGATCAGACACACAGACAGACAGGCAGTGATAAGGATGGCAGGCCTTCCTGGTCTTTCTTTCTTTCTTATCCTTTTTTTAAAAAAATGTTTGTTTATTTATTTATTTATTTATTTATTTATTATTATATATAAGTACACTGTAGCTGTTCAGACACTCCAGAAGAGGGTGTCAGATTCTGGAGAATCTAAATCCCTCTTATGGTCTGCATATGATGTACATAAACACAGCCTCACATATACTTCTAAAAATTTAAAGTAGTGTGGGGCCACTCTAAAAGCTCAACAATTAACAGCATTGTCTCCTCTTCCAGAGTACCTGGGATCAACTACTAGCAACTATATGGTGGCCCATCTCCAGTTCCAGGGGATCAGAGAGACAGACATACAGACAGTGATAAGGATGGCAGGCCTGCCTGGTCTTTCTTTCTGTCTTATCCTTTTTAAAAAAATGTTTATTTATATATTTATTTATGTATTTATTAAATATATGTACACTGTAGCTGCTTTCAGACACTCCAGAAGAGGGTGTCAGATTCTGGAGAATCTAAATCCCTCTTATGGTCTGCATATGATGTACATAAACACAGCCTCGCATATACTTCTAAAAATTTAAAGATGTGTGGGGCCACTGAGAGGGCTCAACAATTAACAGCATTGTCTCCTCTTTCAGAGAACCTGGGATAAACTACCAGCACCTTATGGTGGCCCATCACCAGTTCCATTGGATCAGACAGACAGACAGACAGAGAGACAGAGATATGGATGGCAGGCCTGACTGGTCTTTCTTTATTTCTTATACTTTTTAAAAAATGTTTATTTATTCTTTTATTTATTTATTTATGTATTTATTAGATATAAGTACACTGTAGCCGTCTTCAGACACTCCAGAAGATGGTGTCAGATTCTGGAGAATCTAAATCCCTCTTATGGTCTGAATATGATGTACATAAACACAGCCTCACATATACTTGTAAAAATTAAAAATGGGTGGGGCCACTGAAAGGGCTCAACAATTAACAGCATTGTCTCCTCTTCCAGAGAACCTGGGATCAACTACCAGCACCTACAAGGTGGCCCATCTCCTATTCCAGGGGATCAGACAGACAGACAGACAGACTAAGATAAGTATGGCAGGCCTGCCTGGTCTTTCTTTCTTTCTTATCCTTTTAAAATAATGTTTATTTATTTATTTATTTATTTATATATGTATGTATTTATTAGATATAAGTACACTGTAGTTGTCTTCAGACACTCCAGAAGAGGGTGTCAGATTCTGGAGAAACTAAATCCCTCTTATGGTCTGCATATGATGTACATAAACACAGCCTAACATATACTTCTAAAAATTTAAAGATAGGTGGAGCCACTGAAAGGGCTCAACAATTAATAGCATTGTCTCCTCTTCCAGAGAAGCTGGGATCAACTAACAGCAACTATATGGTTGCCCATCTGCAGTTCCAAGGTATCAGACAGTCTGACAGACAGACAGACTGACAGAGATTAGGATGGCAGGCCAGCCTGGTCTTTCTTTCTTTATTATCCTTTTTAAAAAATGTTTATTTATTCATGTATTTATTAGATATAAGTACACTGTAGCTGTCTTCAGACACTCCAGAAGAGGGTGTCAGATTCTGGAGAATCTAAATCCCTCTTATGGTCTGCATATGATGTACATAAACACAGCCTCACATATACTACTAAAAATTTAACGATGGGTGGGGCCACTGAAATCGCTCAACAATTAACAGCATTGTCTCCTCTTCCAGAGAACCTGGGATCAACTACCAGCACCTATATGGTGGCCCATCTCCAGTTCCAGGGGATCAGAACGACTGATAGACAGACAGACAGAGATAGGGATGGTAGGCCTGCCTGGTCTTTCTTTTTTTCTTATCCGGTTTAAATAATGTTTATTTATTTATTTATTTATTTATTTATTTATTTATTTATTTATTATATAAGTACACTGTAGCTGTCTTCAGACACTCCAGAAGAGGGTGTCAGATTCTGGAGTATCTAAATCCCTCTTATGGTCTGCATATGATGTACATAAACACAGACTCACATATACTTCTAAAAATTTAAAGATGGGTGGGGCCACTGATAGGGCTCAACAATTAAGAGCATTGTCTCCTCTTCCAGAGAACCTTGGATCAACTACCAGCAACTATATGGTGGCCCATCTCCAGTACCCGGGGATCAGATAGACAGACAGACAGACAGGCAGAGATATGAATGGCAGGCCTGCCTGGTCTTTCTTTCTTTCTTATCCTTTTTAAAAAATGTTTATTTATTTATTTATTTATTTATCTATTTATTTATTAGATATAAGTACACTGTAGCTGTCTTCAGACACTCCAGAAGAGGGTGTCAGATTCTGGAGAATCTAAATCCCTCTTATGGTCTGCATATGATGTACATAAACACAGCCTCACATATACTTATAAATATTTAAAGAAGTGTGGGGCCACTGAAAGGGCTCAACAATTAACCGAATTGTCTCCTCTTCCAGAGAACCTTGGATCAACTACCAGCACTATATGGTGGCCCGTCTCCAGTTCCCGGGGATCAGATAGACAGACAGACAGACAGACAGAGATATGGATGGCAGGCCTGCCTGGTCCTTCTTTCTTTCTTATACTTTTTAAAAAATGTTTATTTATTTATTTATTTATTTATTTATTTATCTATTTATTTATTAGATATAAGTACACTGTAGCTGTTTTCAGACACTCCAGAAGAGGGTGTCAGATTCTGGAGAATCTAAATCCCTCTTATGGTCTGCATATGATGTACATAAACACAGCCTCACATATACCTCTAAATATTTAAAGATGGGTGGCGCCACTGAAAGGGCTCAACAATTAACAGCATTGTCTCCTGTTCCAGAGTACCTGGGATCAACTACCAGCAACTATATGGTGGCCCATCTCCAGTTCCAGGGGATCAGACAGACAGACATACAGACAGTGATAAGGATGGCAGGCCTGCCTGGTCTTTCTTTCTTTCTTATCCTTTTTAAAATAATGTTTATTTATATATTTATTTATGTATTTATTAGATATAAGTACACTGTAGCTGTCTTCAGACACTCCAGAAGTGGGTGTCAGATTCTGGAGAATCTAAATCCCTCTTATGGTCTGCATATGATGTACATAAACACAGCCTCACATATACCTCTAAATATTTAAAGATGGGTGGCGCCACTGAAAGGGCTCAACAATTAACAGCATTGTCTCCTCTTCCAGAGTACCTGGGATCAAATACCAGCAACTATATGGTGGCCCATCTCCAGTTCCAGGGGATCAGACAGACAGACATACAGACAGTGATAAGGATGGCAGGCCTGCCTGGTCTTTCTTTCTTTCTTATCCTTTTTAAAAAATGTTTATTTATTTATTTATTTATTTATTTATTTATTTATTTATTTATTTATTATATATAAGTACAATGTAGCTGTCTTCAGTCACTCCAGTAGAGGGTGTCAGATTCTGGAGAATCTAAATCCTCTTATAATCTGAATATGATGTACATAAACACAGCCTCACATAAACTTCTAAATATTTAAAGAAGTGTGGGGCCACTGAAAGGGCTCAACAATTAACCGAATTGTCTCCTCTTCCAGAGAACCTTGGATCAACTACCAGCACTATATGGTGGCCCGTCTCCAGTTCCCGGGGATCAAATAGACAGACAGACAGACAGACAGAGATATGGATGGCAGGCCTGCCTGGTCTTTCTTTCTTTCTTATACTTTTTAAAAAATGTTTATTTATTTATTTATCTGTTTATTTATTAGATATAAATACACTGTAGCTGTCTTCAGACACTCCAGAAGTGGGTGTCAGATTCTGGAGAATCTAAATCCCTCTTATGGTCTGCATATGATGTACATAAACACAGCCTCACATATATCTCTAAATATTTAAAGATGGGTGGCGCCACTGAAAGGGCTCAACAATTAACAGCATTGTCTCCTCTTCCAGAGTACCTGGGATCAACTACCAGCAACTATATGGTGGCCCATCTCCAGTTCCAGGGGATCAGACAAACAGACATACAGACAGTGATAAGGATGGCAGGCCTGCCTGGTCTTTCTTTCTTTCTTATTCTTTTTAAAAAAATGTTTATTTATTTATTTATTTATTTATCTGTTTATTTATTAGATATAAGTACACTGTAGCTGTCTTCAGACACTCCAGAAGTGGGTGTCAGATTCTGGAGAATCTAAATCCCTCTTATGGTCTGCATATGATGTACATAAACACAGCCTCACATATACCTCTAAATATTTAAAGATGGGTGGCGCCACTGAAAGGGCTCAACAATTAACAGCATTGTCTCCTCTTCCAGAGTACCTGGGATCAACTACCAGCAACTATATGGTGGCCCATCTCCAGTTCCAGGGGATCAGACAGACAGACATACAGACAGTGATAAGGATGGCAGGCCTGCCTGGTCTTTCTTTCTTTCTTATCCTTTTTAAAAAAAAATGTTTATTTATATATTTATTCATGTATTTATTAGATATAAGTACACTGTAGCTGTCTTCAGACACTCCAGAAGAGGGTGTCAGATTCTGGAGAATCTAAATCCCTCTTATGGTCTGCATATGATGTACATAAACACAGCCTCACATATACTTCTAATAATTTAAAGATGTGTGGGGCCACTGAGAGGGCTCAACAATTAACAGCATTGTCTCCTCTTCCAGAGAACCTGGGATCAACTACCAGCACCTAAAAGGTGGCCCATCTCCAGTTCCAGGGGATCAGACAGACAGACAGACAGGCAGTGATAAGGATGGCAGGCCTTCCTGGTCTTTCTTTCATTCTTATGCTTTTTTAAAAAAAATGTTTGTTTATTTATTTATTTATTTATTTATTTATTTATTTATTATTAGATATAAGTACACTGTAGCTGTTCAGACACTCCAGAAGAGGGTGTCAGATTCTGGAGAATCTAAATCCCTCTTATGGTCTGCATATGATGTACATAAACACAGCCTCACATATACTTCTAAAAATTTAAAGTAGGGTGGGGCCACTCTAAAAGCTCAACAATTAACAGCATTGTCTCCTCTTCCAGAGTACCTGGGATCAACTACTAGCAACTATATGGTGGCCCATCTCCAGTTCCAGGGGATCAGACAGACAGACATACAGACAGTGATAAGGATGGCAGGCCTGCCTGGTCTTTCTTTCTGTCTTATCCTTTTTAAAAAAATGTTTATTTATATATTTATTTATGTATTTATTAAATATATGTACACTGTAGCTGCTTTCAGACACTCCAGAAGAGGGTGTCAGATTCTAGAGAATCTAAATCCCTCTTATGGTCTGCATATGATGTACATAAACACAGCCTCGCATATACTTCTAAAAATTTAAAGATGTGTGGGGCCACTGAGAGGGCTCAACAATTAACAGCATTGTCTCCTCTTTCAGAGAACCTGGGATAAACTACCAGCACCTTATGGTGGCCCATCACCAGTTCCAGTGGATCAGACAGACAGACAGACAGAGAGACAGAGATATGGATGGCAGGCCTGACTGGTCTTTCTTTATTTCTTATACTTTTTAAAAAATGTTTATTTATTCTTTTATTTATTTATTTATGTATTTATTAGATATAAGTACACTGTAGCCGTCTTCAGACACTCCAGAAGATGGTGTCAGATTCTGGAGAATCTAAATCCCTCTTATGGTCTGAATATGATGTACATAAACACAGCCTCACATATACTTGTAAAAATTAAAAATGGGTGGGGCCACTGAAAGGGCTCAACAATTAACAGCATTGTCTCCTCTTCCAGAGAACCTGGGATCAACTACCAGCACCTACAAGGTGGCCCATCTCCAGTTCCAGGGGATCAGACAGACAGACAGACAGACTGAGATAAGTATGGCAGGCCTGCCTGGACTTTCTTTCTTTCTTATCCTTTTAAAATAATGTTTATTTATTTATTTATTTATTTATATATGTATGTATTTATTAGATATAAGTACACTGTAGTTGTCTTCAGACACTCCAGAAGAGGGTGTCAGATTCTGGAGAAACTAAATCCCTCTTATGGTCTGCATATGATGTACATAAACACAGCCTAACATATACTTCTAAAAATTTAAAGATAGGTGGAGCCACTGAAAGGGCTCAACAATTAATAGCATTGTCTCCTCTTCCAGAGAAGCTGGGATCAACTAACAGCAACTATATGGTTGCCCATCTGCAGTTCCAAGGTATCAGACAGTCTGACAGACAGACAGACTGACAGAGATTAGGATGGCAGGCCAGCCTGGTCTTTCTTTCTTTATTATCCTTTTTAAAAAATGTTTATTTATTCATGTATTTATTAGATATAAGTACACTGTAGCTGTCTTCAGACACTCCAGAAGAGGGTGTCAGATTCTGGAGAATCTAAATCCCTCTTATGGTCTGCATATGATGTACATAAACACAGCCTCACATATACTACTAAAAATTTAATGATGGGTGGGGCCACTGAAATCGCTCAACAATTAACAGCATTGTCTCCTCTTCCAGAGAACCTGGGATCAACTACCAGCAACTATATGGTGGCCCATCTCCAGTTCCAGGGGATCAGACAAACAGACATACAGACAGTGATAAGGATGGCAGGCCTGCCTGGTCTTTCTTTCTTTCTTATTCTTTTTAAAAAAATGTTTATTTATTTATTTATTTATTTATCTGTTTATTTATTAGATATAAGTACACTGTAGCTGTCTTCAGACACTCCAGAAGTGGGTGTCAGATTCTGGAGAATCTAAATCCCTCTTATGGTCTGCATATGATGTACATAAACACAGCCTCACATATACCTCTAAATATTTAAAGATGGGTGGCACCACTGAAAGGGCTCAACAATTAACAGCATTGTCTCCTCTTCCAGAGTACCTGGGATCAACTACCAGCAACTATATGGTGGCCCATCTCCAGTTCCAGGGGATCAGACAGACAGACATACAGACAGTGATAAGGATGGCAGGCCTGCCTGGTCTTTCTTTCTTTCTTATCCTTTTTAAAAAAAAATGTTTATTTATATATTTATTTATGTATTTATTAGATATAAGTACACTGTAGCTGTCTTCAGACACTCCAGAAGAGGGTGTCAGATTCTGGAGAATCTAAATCCCTCTTATGTTCTGCATATGATGTACATAAACACAGCCTCACATATACTTCTAATAATTTAAAGATGTGTGGGGCCACTGAGAGGGCTCAACAATTAACAGCATTGTCTCCTCTTCCAGAGAACCTGGGATCAACTACCAGCACCTAAAAGGTGGCCCATCTCCAGTTCCAGGGGATCAGACAGACAGACAGACAGGCAGTGATAAGGATGGCAGGCCTTCCTGGTCTTTCTTTCTTTCTTATCCTTTTTTTAAAAAAATGTTTGTTTATTTATTTATTTATTTATTTATTTATTTATTTATTTATTATTAGATATAAGTACACTGTAGCTGTTCAGACACTCCAGAAGAGGGTGTCAGATTCTGGAGAATCTAAATCCCTCTTATGGTCTGCATATGATGTACATAAACACAGCCTCACATATACTTCTAAAAATTATAAATAGGTGGGGCCACTGAAAGGACTCAACAATTAACAGCATTGTCTCCTCTTCCAGAGAAATAAATGTTTATTTATTTATTTATTTATTTATTTATGTATTTATTAGATATAAGTACACTGTAGCTGTCTTCAGACACTCTAGAAGAGGGTGTCATCTTCTGGAGAATCTAAATCGCTCTTATGGTCTGCATATGATGTACATAAACACAGCCTCACATATACTTCTAAATATTTAAAGATGGGTGGGCCCACTGAAAGGGCTCAACAATTAACACCATTGTCTCCTCTTCCAGAGAACGTGGGATCAACTACCAGAAACTATGTGGTGGCCCATCTCAAGTTGCAGGGGATCAGACAGACAGACAGACAGACACTGATAAGGATGGCAGTCCTGCCTGGTCTTTCTTTCTTTCTTATCCTTTTTTTAAAAAAATGTTTATTTATTTATTTATTTATTTATTTATTTATTTATTTATTTATTATTAGATATAAGTACACTGTAGCTGTTCAGACACTCCAGAAGAGGGTGTCAGATTCTGGAGAATCTAAATCTCTCTTATGGTCTGCATATGATGTACATAAACACAGCCTCACATATAATTCTAAAAATTTAAAGAAGGGTTGGAGCACTCTAAAAGCTCAACAATTAACAGCATTGTCTCCTCTTCCAGAGTACTTGGGATCAGCTACCAGCAACTATATGGTGGCCCATCTCCAGTTCCAGGGGATCAGACAGACAGACATACAGACAGTGATAAGGATGGCAGGCCTGCCTGGTCATTCTTTCTTTCTTATCCTTTTCAAAAAATGTTTATTTATATATTTATTTATGTATTTATTAGATATAAGTACACTGTAGCTGTCTTCAGACACTCCAGAAGAGGGTGTCAGATTCTGGAGAATCTAAATCCCTCTTATGGTCTGCATATGATGTACATAAACACAGCCTCACATATACTTCTAAAAATTTAAAGATGTGTGGGGCCACTGAGAGGGCTCAACAATTAACAGCATTGTCTCCTCTTTCAGAGAACCTGGGATAAACTACCAGCACATTATGGTGGCCCATCTCCAGTTCCAGTGGATCAGACAGACAGACAGACAGAGAGACAGAGATAAGGATGGCAGGCCTGCCTGGTCTTTCTTTGTTTCTTATACTTTTTAAAAAATGTTTATTTATTTATTTATTTATTTATTTATTTATGTATTTATTAGATATAAGTACACTGTAGCCGTCTTCAGACACTCCAGCAGAAGGTGACAGATTCTAGAGAATCTAAATCCCTCTTATGGTCTGAATATGATGTACATAAACACAGCATCACATATACTTCTAAAAATTAAAAATGGGTGGGGCCACTGAAAGGGCTCAACAATTAACAGCATTGTCTCCTCTTCCAGAGAACCTGGGATCAACTACCAGCACCTAAAAAGTGGCCCATCTCCAGTTCCAAGGAATCAGACAGACAGACAGACAGACAGAGATAAGGATGGCAGGCCTGCCTGGTCTTTCTTTATTTCTTATCCTTTTAAAATAATGTTTATTTATTTATTTATATATTTATTTATTTATTTATTTATTTATTTATTTATTTATTTATTAGATATAAGTACACTGTAGTTGTCTTCAGACACTCCAGAAGAGGGTGTCAGATTCTGGAGAATCTAAATCCCTCTTATGGTCTGCATATGATGTACATAAACACAGCCTAACATATACTTCTAAAAATTTAAAGATAGGTGGAGCCACTGTAAGGGCTCAACAATTAACAGCATTGTCTCCTCTTCCAGAGAACCTGGGATCAACTAACAGCAACTATATGATGGCCCATCTCCAGTTCCAAGGGATCAGACAGACTGACAGACAGACAGAGTGACAGAAATAAGGATGGCAGGCCTGCCTGGTCTTTCTTTCTTTCTTATCCTTTTTAAAAAATGTTTATTTATTTATTTGTTTATTAGATATAAATAAATAAAATTTAAATAAAATTTAAAGGTGGGGGGGGGCACTGAAAGGGCTCAGCAATTAACAGCATTGTCTCCTCTTACAGAGAACCTGGGATCAACTACCTGCAACTATATGGTGGCCCATCTCCACTCCCAGGGGATCAGACAGACAGACAAGGATAAGGATGGCAGGCCTGCATGGTCTTTCTTTCTTTCTTATCCTTTTTAAAAAATTTTTATTTATTTATGTATTTATTAGATATAAGTACACTGTAGCTGTCTTCAGACACTCCAGAAGAGGGTGTCAGATTCTGGAGAATCTAAATCCCTATTAAAGTCTGCATATGATGTACATAAACACAGCCTCACATTTACTACTAAAAATGTAACGATGGGTGGGGCCACTGAAAGCGCTCAACAATTAACAGCATTGTCTCCTCTTCCAGAGGTCCTGGGATCAACTACCAGCACCTATATGGTGGCCCATCTCTAGTTCCAGGGGATCAGAACGACAGACAGAGAGACAGACAGAGATAAGGATGGTAGGCCTGCCTGGTCTTTCTTTTTTTCTTATCCGGTTTAAATAATGTTTATTTATTTATTTATTTATTTATGTATTTATTAGATATAAGTACACTGTAGCTGTCTTCAGACACTCCAGAAGAGGGTGTCAGATTCTGATGAATCTAAATCCCTCTTCTGGTCTGCATATGATGTACATAAACACAGCCTCACATACACTTCTAAAA
The DNA here is from genome assembly GCF_978045245.1 of Mus caroli. NCBI lineage: Eukaryota > Metazoa > Chordata > Mammalia > Rodentia > Muridae > Mus > Mus caroli. The sequence goes on along the minus strand of NW_028227285.1, from coordinate 3,153,659 downwards.
ATTTAAAGATGGGTAGGGCCACTGATAGGGCTCAACAATTAACAGCATTGTCTCCTCTTCCAGAGATCCTGGGATCAACTACCAGCAACTATATGGTAGCCCATCTCCAGTTCCAGGGGATCAGACAGACAGACAGACAGACAGAGGTAAGGATGGCAGGCCTGCCTGGTCTTACTTTCTTTCTTATCCCTTTTAAAAAATGTTTATTTATTTATTTATTTATTTATTTATTTATTTATTTATTTATGTATTTATTATATATAAGTACACTGTAGCTGTCTTCAGACACTCCAGTAGAGGGTGTCAGATTCTGGAGAATCTAAATCCTCTTATAATCTGAATATGATGTACTTTAACACAGCTCACATATACTTCTAAATATTTAAAGAAGTGTGGGGCCACTGAAAGGGCTCAACAATTAAGAGCATTGTCTCCTCTTCCAGAGAACCTTGGATCAACTACCAGCAACTATATGGTGGCCCATCTCCAGTTCCCGGGGATCAGATAGACAGACAGACAGACAGGCAGAGATATGGATGGCAGGCCTGCCTGGTCTTTCTTTCTTTCTTATCCTTTTTAAAAAATGTTTATTTATTTATTTATTTATTTATCTATTTATTTATTAGATATAAGTACACTGTAGCTGTCTTCAGACACTCCAGAAGAGTGTGTCAGATTCTGGAGAATCTAAATCCCTCTTATGGTCTGCATATGATGTACATAAACACAGCCTCACATATACTTCTAAATATTTAAAGATGGGTAGGGCTACTGATAGGGCTCATCAATTAACAGCATTGTCTCCTCTTCCAGAGAACCTGGGATCAACTACCAACAACTTTATGGTAGCCCAACTCCAGTTCCAGGGGATCAGACAGTCAGACAGTCAGACAAACAGAGATAAGGATGGCAGGCCTGCCTGGTCTTACTTTCTTTCTTATCCTTTTTAAAAAATGTTTATTTATTTATTTATTTATTTATTTATTTATTTATTTATTTATTTATTTATGTATTTATTATATAAGTACACTGTAGCTGTCTTCAGTCACTCCAGTAGAGGGTGTCAGATTCTGGAGAATCTAAATCCTCTTATAATCTGAATATGATGTACATAAACACAGCCTCACATATACTTCTAAATATTAAAGAAGTGTGGGGCCACTGAAAGGGCTCAACAATTAACAGCACTGGCTCCTCTTCCAGAGAACCTTGGATCAACTACCAGCAACTATATGGTGGCCCATCTCCAGTTCCAGGGGATCAGACAGACAGACAGAAAGACAGAGATAAGGATGGCAGGCCTGCCTGGTCTTACTTTCTTTCTTATCCTTTTTAAAAAATGTTTATTTATTTATTTATTTATTTATTTATTTATTTATTTATTTATTTATTACATATAAGTACACTGTAGCTGTCTTCAGACACTCCAGTATAGGGTGTCAGTTTCTGGAGAATCTAAATCCTCTTATAATCAGAATATGATGTACATAAACACAGCCTCACATATACTTCTAAATATTTAAAGATGGGTGGCGCCACTGAAAGGGCTCAACAATTAACAGCATTGTCTCCTCTTCGAGAGAACCTGGGATCAACTACCAGCAACTATTCGTGGCCCATCTCCAGTTCCAGGGATCAGATAGACAGACAGATAGACAGACAGAGATATGGATGGCAGGCCTGCCTGTTCTTTCTTTCTGTCTTATCCTTTTTAAAAAATGTTTATTCATTTATTTATTTATTTATTTAGTAGATATAAGTACACTGTAGCTGTTCAGACACTACAGAAGAGGGTGTCAGATTCTGGAGAATCTAAATCCCTCTTATGGTCTGCATATGATGTACATAAACACAGCCTCACATATACTTCTAAAAATTTAAAGAAGGGTGGGGCCACTCTAAAAGCTCAACAATTAACAGCATTGTCTCCTCTTCCAGAGTACCTGGGATCAACTACCAGCAACTATATGGTGGCCCATCTTCAGTTCCAGGGGATCATACAGACAGACATACAGACAGTGATAAGGATGGCAGGCCTGCCTGGTCTTTCTTTCTTTCTTATCCTTTTTAAAAAAATGTTTATTTATATATTTATTTATGTATTTATTAGATATAAGTACACTGTAGCTATCTTCAGACACTCCAGAAGAGGGTGCCAGATTCTGGAGAATCTAAATCCCTCTTATGGTCTGCATATGATGTACATAAACACAGCCTCACATATACTTCTAAAAATTTAAAGATGTGTGGGACCACTGAGAGGGCTCAACTATTAATAGCATTGTCTCCTCTTTCAGAGAACCTGGGATAAACTACCAGCACCTTATGGTGGCCCATCTCCAGTTCCAGTGGATCAGACAGACAGACAGACAGAGAGACAGAGATAAGGATGGCAGGCCTGCCTGGTCTTACTTTCTTTCTTATCCTTTTAAAAAATGTTTATTTATTTATTTATTTATTTATTTATTTATTTATTTATTTATTTATTTATTTATGTATTTATTAGATATAAGTACTCTGTAGCTATTCAGACACTCCAGAAGAGGGTGTCAGATTCTGGAGAATCTAAATCCCTCTTATGGTCTGCATAAGATGTACATAAACACAGCCGAACATATACTTCTAAAAATTAAAAGATGTGTGGGGCCACTGAGTGGGCTCAACAATTAACAGCATTGTCTCCTCTTATAGAGAACCTGGGATCAACTACCAGCAACTATATGGTGGTCCATCTCCAGTTCCAGGGGATCAGACAGACAGACAGACAGACAGTGATAAGGATGGCAGGCCTGCCTGGTCTTTCTTTCTTTCTTATCCTTTTTTAAAAAAAAAATGTTTGTTTATTTATTTATTTATTTATTTATTTATTTATTAGATATAAGTACACTGTAGCTGTTCAGACACTCCAGAAGAGGGTGTCAGATTCTGGAGAATCTAAATCCCTCTTATGGTCTGCATATGATGTACATAAACACAGCCTCACATATACTTCTAAAAATTTAAAGAAGGGTGGGGCCACTCTAAAAGCTCAACAATTAACAGCATTGTCTCCTCTTCCAGAGTACCTGGGATCAACTACCAGCAACTATATGATGGCCCATCTCCAGTTCCAGGGGATCAGACAGACAGACATAGAGACAGTGATAAGGATGTCAGGCCTGCCTGGTATTTCTTTCTTTCTTATCCTTTTTAAAAAAATGTTTATTTATATATTTATTTATGTATTTATTAGATATAAGTACACTGTAGCTGTCTTCAGACACTCCAGAAGAGGGTGTCAGATTCTGGAGAATCTAAATCCCTCTTATGGTCTGCATATGATGTACATAAACACAGCCTCACATATACTTCTAAAAATTTATAGAAGGGTGGGGCCACTCTAAAAGCTCAACAATTAACAGCATTGTCTCCTCTTCCAGAGTACCGGGTTCAACTACAAGCAACTATATTGTGGCCCTTCTCCAGTTCCAGGGGGTCAGACAGACAGATATACAGACAGTGATAAGGATGGCAGGCCTGCCTGGTCTTTCTTTCTTTCTTATCTTTTTTAAAAAAAATGTTTATTTATATATTTATTTATGTATTTATTAGATATAAGTACACTGTAGCTGTCTTCAGACACTCCAGAAGAGGGTGTCAGATTCTGGAGAATCTAAATCCCTCTTATGGTCTGCATAAGATGTACATAAACACAGCCTCACATATACTTCTAAAAATTTAAAGATGTGTGGGGCCACTGAGAGGGCTCAACAATTAACAGCATTGTCTCCTCTTTCAGAGAACCTGGGATAAACTACCAGCACATTATGGTGGCCCATCTCCAGTTCCAGTGGATCAGACAGACAGACAGACAGAGAGACAGAGATAAGGATGGCAGGCCTGCCTGGTCTTTCTTTATTTCTTATACTTTTTAAAAAATGTTTATTTATTTATTTATTTATTTATGTATTTATTAGATATAAGTACACTGTAGCCGTCTTCAGAAGCTCCAAAAGAGGGTGACAGATTCTAGAGAATCTAAATCCCTCTTATGTTCTGAATATGATGTACATAAACACAGCATCACATATACTTCTAAAAATTAAAAATGGGTGGGGCCACTGAAAGGGCTCAACAATTAACAGCATTGTCTCCTCTTCCAGAGAACTTGGGATCAACTACCAGCAACTACAAGGTGGCCCATCTCCAGTTCCAGGGGATCAGACAGACAGACAGACAGACAGAGATTAGGATGGCAGGCCTGCCTGGTCTTTCTTTCTTTCTTATTATTTTAAAATAATGTTTATTTATTTATTTATATTTATTTATATATGTATTTATTAGATATAAGTACACTGTAGTTGTCTTCAGACACTCCAGAAGAGGGTGTCAGATTCTGGAGAATCTAAATCCCTCTTATGGTCTGCATATGATGTACATAAACACAGTCTAACATATACTTCTAAAAATTTAAAGATATGTGGAGCCACTGAAAGGGCTCAACAATTAACAGCATTGTCTCCTCTTCCAGAGAACCTAGGATCAACTAACAGCAACTATATGGTGGCGCATCTCCAGTTCCAAGGGATCAGACAGACTGACAGACAGATAGACTGACAGAAATAAGGATGGCAGGCCTGCCTGGTCTTTCTTTCTTTCTCATCCTTTTTAAAAAATGTTTATTTATCTATTTATATGTTTATTAGATATAAGTACACTGTAGCCGTCTTCAGACACTCCAGAAGAAGGTGTCAGATTCTGGAGAATCAAAATCCCTCTTATGGTCTGCATATGATGTACATAAACACAGGCTCACGTTTACTTCTTAAAATTTAAAGGTGGGGGGGGCACAGAAAGGGCTCAGCAATTAACAGCATTGTCTCCTCTTTTAGAGAACCTGGGATCAACTACCTGCAACTATATGGTGGCCCATCTCCACTCCCAGGGGATCAGACAGACAGACAGAGAGACAAGGATAAGTATGGCAGGCCTGCCTGGTCTTTCTTTCTTTCTTATCCTTTTTAAAAAAATTGTATTTATTTATGTATTTATTAGATATAACTACACTGTAGCTGTCTTCAGACACCCCAGAAGAGGGTGTCAGATTCTGATGAATCTAAATCCCTCTTCTGGTCTGCATATGATGTACATAAACACAGCCTCACATACACTTCTAAAAATTTAAAGATGGGTAGGGCCACTGATAGGGCTCAACAATTAACAGCATTGTCTCCTCTTCCAGAGAACCTGGGATCAACTACCAGCAACTATATGGTAGCCCATCTCCAGTTCCAGGGGATCAGACAGACAGACAGACAGAAATAAGGATGGCAGGCCTGCCTGGTCTTACTTTCTTTCTATCCTTTTTAAAAAATGTTTATTTATTTATTTATTTATTTATTTATTTATTTATTTATTTATTTATTATATATAAGTACACTGTAGCTGTCTTCAGACACTCCAGTAGAGGGTGTCAGATTCTGGAGAATCTAAATCCTCTTATAATCTGAATATGATGTACTTAAACACAGCTCACATATACTTCTAAATATTTAAAGAAGTGTGGGGCCACTGAAAGGTTTCTACAATTAAGAGCATTGTCTCCTCTTCCAGAGAACCTTGGATCAACTACCAGCAACTATATGGTGGCCCATCTCCAGTTCCAGGGGATCAGACAGACAGACAGACAGACAGACAGAGATAAGGATGGCAGGCCTGCCTGGTCTTACTTTCTTTCTTATCCTTTTTGAAAAATGTTTATTTATTTATTTATTTATTACATATAAGTACACTGTAGTTGTATTCAGACACTCCAGTAGAGGGTGTCAGATTCTGGAGAATCTAAATCCTCTTATAATCTGAATATGATGTACATAAACACAGCCTCACATATACTTCTAAATATTTAAAGAAGTGTGGGGCCACTGAAAGGGCTCAACAATTAAGAGCATTGTCTCCTCTTCCAGAGAACCTTGGATCAACTACCAGCAACTATATGGTGGCCCATCTCCAGTTCCCGGGGATCAGATAGACAGACAGACAGACAGGCAGAGATATGGATGGCAGGACTGCCTGGTCTTTCTTTCTTTCTTATCCTTTTTAAAAAATGTTTATTTATTTATTTATTTATGTATTTAGTAGATATATGTACACTGTAGCTGTTCAGACACTACAGAAGAGGGTGTCAGATTCTGGAGAATCTAAATCCCTCTTATGGTCTGCATATGATGTACATAAACACAGCCTCACATATACTTCTAAAAATTTAAAGAAGGGTGGGGCCACTCTAAAAGCTCAACAATTAACAGCATTGTCTCCTCTTCCAGAGTACCTGGGATCAACTACCAGCAACTATATGGTGGCCCATCTCCAGTTCCAGGGGATCAGACAGACAGACAGACTGACAGAGATAAGGATGGCAGGCCTGCCTGGTTTTTCTTTCTTTCTTATCCTTTTTAAAAAATGTTTATTTATTTATTTATATTTTTATTAGATATAAGTACACTGTAGCCGTCTTCAGACACTCCAGAAGAAGGTGTCAGATTCTGGAGAATCTAAATCCCTCTTATGGTCTGCATATGATGTACATAAACACAGCCTCACATTTACTTCTTAAAATATAAAGGTGGGGGGGCCACTGAAAAGGCTCAGCAATTAACAGCATTGTCTCCTCTTACAGAGAACCTGGGATCAACTACCTGCAACTATATGGTGGCCCATCTCCACTCCCAGGGGATCAGAAAGACAGACAGAGAGACAAGGATAAGGATGGCAAGCCAGCCTGGTCTTTCTTTCTTTCTTATCCTTTTTTAAAAAAATATTTATTTATTTATTTATTTATTTATTTATTTTTTATTTATGTATTTATTAGATATAAGTACACTGTAGCTGTTCAGACACTCCAGAAGAGGGTGTCAGATTCTGGAGAATCTAAATCCCTCTTATGGCCTGCATATGATGTACATAAACACAGCCTCACATATACTTCTAAAAATTTAAAGAAGGGTGGGGCCACTCTAAAAGCTCAACAATTAACAGCATTGTCTCCTCTTCCAGAGTACCTGGGATCAACTACCAGCAACTATATGGTGGCACATCTCCAGTTCCAGGGGATCAGACAGACAGACATACAGACAGTGATAAGGATGGCAGGCCTGCCTGGTCTTTCTTTCTTTCTTATCCTTTTTAAAAAAATGTTTATTTATATATTTATTTATGTATTTATTAGATATAAGTACACTGTAGCTGTCTTCAGACACTCCAGAAGAGGGTGTCATATTCTGGAGAATCTAAATCCCTCTTATGGTCTGCATATGATGTACATAAACACAGCCTCACATATACTTCTAAAAATTTAAAGATGTGTGGGGCCACTGAGAGGGCTCAACAATTAACAGCATTGTCTCCACTTTCAGAGAACCTGGGATAAACTACCAGCACCTTATGGTGGCCCATCTCCAGTTCCAGTGGATCAGACAGACAGACAGACAGAGAGACAGAGATAAGGATGGCAGGCCTGCCTGGTCTTACTTTATTTCTTATACTATTTAAAAAATGTTTATTTATTTATTTATTTATTTATTTATTTATTTATTTATTAGATATAAGTACACTGTAGCCGTCTTCAGACACTCCATAAGAGGGTGACAGATTCTAGAGCATCTAAATCCCTCTTATGGTCTGAATATGATGTACATAAACACAGCATCACATATACTTCTAAAAATTAAAAATGGGTGGGGCCACTGAAAGGGCTCAACAATTAAGAGCATTGTCTCCTCTTCCAGAGAACCTTGGATCAACTACCAGCAACTATATGGTGGCCCATCTCCAGTTCCAGGGGATCAGACAGACAGACAGACAGACAGAGATAAGGATGGCAGGCCTGCCTGGTCTTACTTTCTTTCTTATCCTTTTTAAAAAATGTTTATTATTTATTTATTTATTTATTTATTTATTTATTTATTATATATAAGTACACTGTAGCTGTCTACAGACACTCCAGTAGAGGGTGTCAGATTCTGGAGAATCTAAATCCTCTTATAATCTGAATATGATGTACTTAAACACAGCTCACATATACTTCTAAATATTTAAAGAAGTGTGGGGCCACTGAAAGGGCTCTACAATTAAGAGCATTGTCTCCTCTTCCAGAGAACCTTGGATCAACTACCAGCAACTATATGGTGGCCCATCTCCAGTTCCAGGGGATCAGACAGACAGACAGACAGAGATAAGGATGGCAGGCCTGCCTGGTCTTTCTTTCTTTCTTATCCTTTTTAAAAAATGTTTATTTATTTATTTTTTTATTACATATAAGTACACTGTAGCTGTCTTCAGACTCTCCAGTAGAGGGTGTCAGATTCTGGAGAATCTAAATCCTCTTATAATCTGAATATGATGTACATAAACACAGCCTCACATATACTTCTAAATATTTAAAGAAGTGTGGGGTCACTGAAAGGGCTCAACAATTAAGAGCATTGTCTCCTCTTCCAGAGTACCTTGGATCAACTACCAGCAACTATATGGTGGCCCATCTCCAGTTCCCGGGGATCAGATAGACAGACAGACAGACAGGCAGAGATATGGATGGCAGGCCTGCCTGGTCTTTCTTTCTTTCTTATCCTTTTTAAAAAATGTTTATTTATTTATTTATTTATTTATTTATTTATTTATGTATTTAGTAGATATAAGTACACTGTAGCTGTTCAGACACTACAGAAGAGGGTGTCAGATTCTGGAGAATCTAAATCTCTCTTATGGTCTGCATATGATGTACATAAACACAGCCTCACATATACTTCTAAAAATTTAAAGAAGGGTGGGGCCACTCTAAAAGCTCAACAATTAACAGCATTGTCTCCTCTTCCAGAGAACCTTGGATCAACTACCAGCAACTATATGGTGGCCCATCTCCAGTTCCAGGGGATCAGACAGACAGACAGACAGACAGAGAAGGATGGCAGGCCTGCCTGGTCTTACTTTCTTTCTTATCCTTTTTAAAAAATGTTTATTTATTTATTTATTTATTACATATAAGTACACTGTAGTTGTATTCAGACACTCCAGTAGAGGGTGTCAGATTCTGGAGAATCTAAATCCTCTTATAATCTGAATATGATGTACATAAACACAGCCTCACATATACTTCTAAATATTTAAAGAAGTGTGGGGCCACTGAAAGGGCTCAACAATTAAGAGCATTGTCTCCTCTTCCAGAGAACCTTGGATCAACTACCAGCAACTATATGGTGGCCCATCTCCAGTTCCCGGGGATCAGATAGACAGACAGACAGACAGGCAGAGATATGGATGGCAGGACTGCCTGGTCTTTCTTTCTTTCTTATCCTTTTTAAAAAATGTTTATTTATTTATTTATTTATGTATTTAGTAGATATATGTACACTGTAGCTGTTCAGACACTACAGAAGAGGGTGTCAGATTCTGGAGAATCTAAATCCCTCTTATGGTCTGCATATGATGTACATAAACACAGCCTCACATATACTTCTAAAAATTTAAAGAAGGGTGGGGCCACTCTAAAAGCTCAACAATTAACAGCATTGTCTCCTCTTCCAGAGTACCTGGGATCAACTACCAGCAACTATATGGTGGCCCATCTCCAGTTCCAGGGGATCAGACAGACAGACAGACTGACAGAGATAAGGATGGCAGGCCTGCCTGGTCTTTCTTTCTTTCTTATCCTTTTTAAAAAATGTTTATTTATTTATTTATATTTTTATTAGATATAAGTACACTGTAGCCGTCTTCAGACACTCCAGAAGAAGGTGTCAGATTCTGGAGAATCTAAATCCCTCTTATGGTCTGCATATGATGTACATAAACACAGCCTCACATTTACTTCTTAAAATATAAAGGTGGGGGGGCCACTGAAAGGGCTCAGCAATTAACAGCATTGTCTCCTCTTACAGAGAACCTGGGATCAACTACCTGCAACTATATGGTGGCCCATCTCCACTCCCAGGGGATCTGACAGACAGACAGACAGACAAGGATAAGGATGGCAGGCCAGCCTGGTCTTTCTTTCTTTCTTATCCTTTTTAAAAAAATATTTATTTATTTATTTATTTATTTATTTATTTTTATTTATGTATTTATTAGATATAAGTACACTGTAGCTGTTCAGACACTCCAGAAGAGGGTGTCAGATTCTGGAGAATCTAAATCCCTCTTATGGCCTGCATATGATGTACATAAACACAGCCTCACATATACTTCTAAAAATTTAAAGAAGGGTGGGGCCACTCTAAAAGCTCAACAATTAACAGCATTGTCTCCTCTTCCAGAGTACCTGGGATCAACTACCAGCAACTATATGGTGGCCCAGCTCCAGTTCCAGGGGATCAGACAGACAGACATACAGACAGTGATAAGGATGGCAGGCCTGCCTGGTCTTTCTTTCTTTCTTATCCTTTTTAAAAAAATGTTTATTTATATATTTATTTATGTATTTTTTAGATATAAGTACACTGTAGCTGTCTTCAGACACTCCAGAAGAGGGTGTCATATTCTGGAGAATCTAAATCCCTCTTATGGTCTGCATATGATGTACATAAACACAGCCTCACATATACTTCTAAAAATTTAAAGATGTGTGGAGCCACTGAGAGGGCTCAACAATTAACAGCATTGTCTCCTCTTTCAGAGAACCTGGGATAAACTACCAGCACCTTATGGTGGCCCATCTCCAGTTCCAGTGGATCAGACAGACAGACAGACAGAGAGACAGAGATAAGGATGGCAGGCCTGCCTGGTCTTACTTTCTTTCTTATACTATTTAAAAAATGTTTATTTATTTATTTATTTATTTATTTATTTATTTATTTATTTATTAGATATAAGTACACTGTAGCCGTCTTCAGACACTCCATAAGAGGGTGACAGATTCTAGAGCATCTAAATCCCTCTTATGGTCTGAATATGATGTACATAAACACAGCATCACATATACTTCTAAAAATTAAAAATGGGTGGGGCCACTGAAAGGGCTCAACAATTAAGAGCATTGTCTCCTCTTCCAGAGAACCTTGGATCAACTACCAGCAACTATATGGTGGCCCATCTCCAGTTCCAGGGGATCAGACAGACAGACAGACAGACAGACAGAGATAAGGATGGCAGGCCTGCCTGGTCTTACTTTCTTTCTTATACTATTTAAAAAATGTTTATTTTTTATTTATTTATTTATTTATTTATTTATTTATTAGATATAAGTACACTGTAGCCGTCTTCAGACACTCCATAAGAGGGTGACAGATTCTAGAGCATCTAAATCCCTCTTATGGTCTGAATATGATGTACATAAACACAGCATCACATATACTTCTAAAAATTAAAAATGGGTGGGGCCACTGAAAGGGCTCAACAATTAACAGCATTGTCTCCTCTTCCAGAGAACTTGGGATCAACTACCAGCAACTACAAGGTGGCCCATCTCCAGTTCCAGGGGATCAGACAGACAGACAGACAGACAGAGATAAGGATGGCAGGCCTGTCTGGTCTTTCTTTCTTTCTTATCCTTTTAAAATAATGTTTGTTTATTTATTTATTTATTTATTTATTTATTTATTTATTTATTTATTTATTTATTAGATATAAGTACACTGTAGTTGTCTTCAGACACTCCAGAAGAGGGTGTCAGATTCTGGAGAATCTAAATCCCTCTTATGGTCTGCATATGATGTACATAAACACAGCCTAACATATACTTCTAAAAATTTAAAGATAGGTGGAGCCACTGAAAGGGCTCAACATTTAACAGCATTGTCTCCTCTTCCAGAGAACCTGGGATCAACTAACAGCAACTATATGGTGGCCCATCTCCAGTTCCAAGGTATCAGACAGACTGACAGACAGACAGACTGACAGAGATAAGGATGGCAGGCCTGCCTGGTCTTTCTTTCTTTCTTATCCTTTTTAAAAAATGTTTATTTATTTATTTATATTTTTATTAGATATAAGTACACTGTAGCCGTCTTCAGACACTCCAGAAGAAGGTGTCAGATTCTGGAGAATCTAAATCCCTCTTATGGTCTGCATATGATGTACATAAACACAGCCTCACATTTACTTCTTAAATTATAAAGGTGGGGGGGGCACTGAAAGGGCTCAGCAATTAACAGCATTGTCTCCTCTTACAGAGAACCTGGGATCAACTACCTGCAACTATATGGTGGCCCATCTCCACTCCCAGGGGATCAGAAAGACAGACAGAGAGACAAGGATAAGGATGGCAGGCCAGCCTGGTCTTTCTTTCTTTCTTACCCTTTTAAAAAAAATTTATTTATTTATTTATTTATTTATTTATTTATTTATTTATTTATTTATTTATGTATTTATTAGATATAAGTACACTGTAGCTGTCTTCAGACACACCAGAAGAGGGTGTCAGATTCTGGAGAATCTTAATCCCTCTTATGGTCTGCATATGATGTACATAAACACAGCCTCACATATACTTCTAAAAATTTAAAGAAGGGTTGGGCCACTCTTAAAGCTCAACAATTAACAGTATTGTCTCCTCTTCCAGAGTACCTGGGATCAACTACCAGCAACTATATGGTGGCCTATCTCCAGTTCCAGGGGAATAGACAGACAGACATACAGACAGTGATAAGGATGGCAGGCCTGCCTGGTCTTTCTTCCTTTCTTATCCTTTTTAAAAAAATATTTATTTATATATTTATTTATGTATTTATTAGATATAAGTACACTGTAGCTGTCTTCAGACACTCCAGAAGATGGTGTCAGATTCTGGAGAATCTAAATCCCTCTTATGGTCTGCATATGATGTACATAAACACAGCCTCACATATACTTCTAAAAATTTAAAGATGTGTGGGGCCACTGAGAGGGCTCAACAATTAACAGCATTGTCTCCTCTTCCAGAGAACTTAGGATCAACTACCAGCAACTGCAAGGTGGCCCATCTCCAGTTTCAGGGGATCAGACAGACAGACAGACAGACAGAGATTAGGATGGCAGGCCTGCCTGGTCTTTCTTTCTTTCTTATTATTTTAAAATAATGTTTATTTATTTATTTATATTTATTTATATATGTATTTATTAGATATAAGTACACTGTAGTTGTCTTCAGACACTCCAGAAGAGGGTGTCAGATTCTGGAGAATCTAAATCCCTCTTATGGTCTGCATATGATGTACATAAACACAGTCTAACATATACTTCTAAAAATTTAAAGATATGTGGAGCCACTGAAAGGGCTCAACAATTAACAGCATTGTCTCCTCTTCCAGAGAACCTAGGATCAACTAACAGCAACTATATGGTGGCGCATCTCCAGTTCCAAGGGATCAGACAGACTGACAGACAGATAGACTGACAGAAATAAGGATGGCAGGCCTGCCTGGTCTTTCTTTCTTTCTCATCCTTTTTAAAAAATGTTTATTTATTTATTTATATGTTTATTAGATATAAGTACACTGTAGCCGTCTTCAGACACTCCAGAAGAAGGTGTCAGATTCTGGAGAATCAAAATCCCTCTTATGGTCTGCATATGATGTACATAAACACAGGCTCACGTTTACTTCTTAAAATTTAAAGGTGGGGGGGCACTGAAAGGGCTCAGCAATTAACAGCATTGTCTCCTCTTTTAGAGAACCTGGGATCAACTACCTGCAACTATATGGTGGCCCATCTCCACTCCCAGGGGATCAGACAGACAGACAGAGAGACAAGGATAAGTATGGCAGGCCTGCCTGGTCTTTCTTTCTTTCTTATCCTTTTTAAAAAAATTGTATTTATTTATGTATTTATTAGATATAACTACACTGTAGCTGTCTTCAGACACCCCAGAAGAGGGTGTCAGATTCTGATGAATCTAAATCCCTCTTCTGGTCTGCATATGATGTACATAAACACAGCCTCACATACACTTCTAAAAATTTAAAGATGGGTAGGGCCACTGATAGGGCTCAACAATTAACAGCATTGTCTCCTCTTCCAGAGAACCTGGGATCAACTACCAGCAACTATATGGTAGCCCATCTCCAGTTCCAGGGGATCAGACAGACAGACAGACAGAAATAAGGATGGCAGGCCTGCCTGGTCTTACTTTCTTTCTATCCTTTTTAAAAAATGTTTATTTATTTATTTATTTATTTATTTATTTATTTATTTATTTATTTATTATATATAAGTACACTGTAGCTGTCTTCAGACACTCCAGTAGAGGGTGTCAGATTCTGGAGAATCTAAATCCTCTTATAATCTGAATATGATGTACTTAAACACAGCTCACATATACTTCTAAATATTTAAAGAAGTGTGGGGCCACTGAAAGGTTTCTACAATTAAGAGCATTGTCTCCTCTTCCAGAGAACCTTGGATCAACTACCAGCAACTATATGGTGGCCCATCTCCAGTTCCAGGGGATCAGACAGACAGACAGACAGACAGACAGAGATAAGGATGGCAGGCCTGCCTGGTCTTACTTTCTTTCTTATCCTTTTTGAAAAATGTTTATTTATTTATTTATTTATTACATATAAGTACACTGTAGTTGTATTCAGACACTCCAGTAGAGGGTGTCAGATTCTGGAGAATCTAAATCCTCTTATAATCTGAATATGATGTACATAAACACAGCCTCACATATACTTCTAAATATTTAAAGAAGTGTGGGGCCACTGAAAGGGCTCAACAATTAAGAGCATTGTCTCCTCTTCCAGAGAACCTTGGATCAACTACCAGCAACTATATGGTGGCCCATCTCCAGTTCCCGGGGATCAGATAGACAGACAGACAGACAGGCAGAGATATGGATGGCAGGACTGCCTGGTCTTTCTTTCTTTCTTATCCTTTTTAAAAAATGTTTATTTATTTATTTATTTATGTATTTAGTAGATATATGTACACTGTAGCTGTTCAGACACTACAGAAGAGGGTGTCAGATTCTGGAGAATCTAAATCCCTCTTATGGTCTGCATATGATGTACATAAACACAGCCTCACATATACTTCTAAAAATTTAAAGAAGGGTGGGGCCACTCTAAAAGCTCAACAATTAACAGCATTGTCTCCTCTTCCAGAGTACCTGGGATCAACTACCAGCAACTATATGGTGGCCCATCTCCAGTTCCAGGGGATCAGACAGACAGACAGACAGAGATAAGGATGGCAGGCCTGCCTGGTCTTTCTTTCTTTCTTATCCTTTTTAAAAAATGTTTATTTATTTATTTTTTTATTACATATATGTACACTGTAGCTGTCTTCAGACTCTCCAGTAGATGGTGTCAGATTCTGGAGAATCTAAATCCTCTTATAATCTGAATATGATGTACATAAACACAGCCTCACATATACTTCTAAATATTTAAAGAAGTGTGGGGCCACTGAAAGGGCTCAACAATTAAGAGCATTGTCTCCTCTTCCAGAGAACCTTGGATCAACTACCAGCAACTATATGGTGGCCCATCTCCAGTTCCCGGGGATCAGATAGACAGACAGACAGACAGGCAGAGATATGGATGGCAGGCCTGCCTGGTCTTTCTTTCTTTCTTATCCTTTTTAAAAAATGTTTATTTATTTATTTATTTATTTATTTATTTATTTATTTATATATTTATGTATTTAGTAGATATAAGTACACTGTAGCTGTTCAGACACTACAGAAGAGGGTGTCAGATTCTGGAGAATCTAAATCTCTCTTATGGTCTGCATATGATGTACATAAACACAGCCTCACATATACTTCTAAAAATTTAAAGAAGGGTGGGGCCACTCTAAAAGCTCAACAATTAACAGCATTGTCTCCTCTTCCAGAGAACCTTGGATCAACTACCAGCAACTATATGGTGGCCCATCTCCAGTTCCAGGGGATCAGACAGACAGACAGACAGACAGAGATAAGGATGGCAGGCCTGCCTGGTCTTACTTTCTTTCTTATCCTTTTTAAAAAATGTTTATTTATTTATTTATTTATTACATATAAGTACACTGTAGTTGTATTCAGACACTCCAGTAGAGGGTGTCAGATTCTGGAGAATCTAAATCCTCTTATAATCTGAATATGATGTACATAAACACAGCCTCACATATACTTCTAAATATTTAAAGAAGTGTGGGGCCACTGAAAGGGCTCAACAATTAAGAGCATTGTCTCCTCTTCCAGAGAACCTTGGATCAACTACCAGCAACTATATGGTGGCCCATCTCCAGTTCCCGGGGATCAGATAGACAGACAGACAGACAGGCAGAGATATGGATGGCAGGACTGCCTGGTTTTCTTTCTTTCTTATCCTTTTTAAAAAATGTTTATTTATTTATTTATTTATGTATTTAGTAGATATATGTACACTGTAGCTGTTCAGACACTACAGAAGAGGGTGTCAGATTCTGGAGAATCTAAATCCCTCTTATGGTCTGCATATGATGTACATAAACACAGCCTCACATATACTTCTAAAAATTTAAAGAAGGGTGGGGCCACTCTAAAAGCTCAACAATTAACAGCATTGTCTCCTCTTCCAGAGTACCTGGGATCAACTACCAGAAACTATATGGTGGCCCATCTCCAGTTCCAGGGGATCAGACAGACAGACAGACTGACAGAGATAAGGATGGCAGGCCTGCCTGGTCTTTCTTTCTTTCTTATCCTTTTTAAAAAATGTTTATTTATTTATTTATATTTTTATTAGATATAAGTACACTGTAGCCGTCTTCAGACACTCCAGAAGAAGGTGTCAGATTCTGGAGAATCTAAATCCCTCTTATGGTCTGCATATGATGTACATAAACACAGCCTCACATTTACTTCTTAAAATATAAAGGTGGGGGGGGCACTGAAAGGGCTCAGCAATTAACAGCATTGTCTCCTCTTACAGAGAACCTGGGATCAACTACCTGCAACTATATGGTGGCCCATCTCCACTCCCAGGGGATCTGACAGACAGACAGACAGACAAGGATAAGGATGGCAGGCCAGCCTGGTCTTTCTTTCTTTCTTATCCTTTTTAAAAAAATATTTATTTATTTATTTATTTATTTTTTATTTATGTATTTATTAGATATAAGTACACTGTAGCTGTTCAGACACTCCAGAAGAGGGTGTCAGATTCTGGAGAATCTAAATCCCTCTTATGGCCTGCATATGATGTACATAAACACAGCCTCACATATACTTCTAAAAATTTAAAGAAGGGTGGGGCCACTCTAAAAGCTCAACAATTAACAGCATTGTCTCCTCTTCCAGAGTACCTGGGATCAACTACCAGCAACTATATGGTGGCCCAGCTCCAGTTCCAGGGGATCAGACAGACAGACATACAGACAGTGATAAGGATGGCAGGCCTGCCTGGTCTTTCTTTCTTTCTTATCCTTTTTAAAAAAATGTTTATTTATATATTTATTTATGTATTTATTAGATATAAGTACACTGTAGCTGTCTTCAGACACTCCAGAAGAGGGTGTCATATTCTGGAGAATCTAAATCCCTCTTATGGTCTGCATATGATGTACATAAACACAGCCTCACATATACTTCTAAAAATTTAAAGATGTGTGGGGCCACTGAGAGGGCTCAACAATTAACAGCATTGTCTCCTCTTTCAGAGAACCTGGGATAAACTACCAGCACCTTATGGTGGCCCATCTCCAGTTCCAGTGGATCAGACAGACAGACAGACAGAGAGACAGAGATAAGGATGGCAGGCCTGCCTGGTCTTACTTTCTTTCTTATACTATTTAAAAAATGTTTATTTATTTATTTATTTATTTATTTATTTATTTATTTATTTATTAGATATAAGTACACTGTAGCCGTCTTCAGACACTCCATAAGAGGGTGACAGATTCTAGAGCATCTAAATCCCTCTTATGGTCTGAATATGATGTACATAAACACAGCATCACATATACTTCTAAAAATTAAAAATGGGTGGGGCCACTGAAAGGGCTTAACAATTAAGAGCATTGTCTCCTCTTCCAGAGAACCTTGGATCAACTACCAGCAACTATATGGTGGCCCATCTCCAGTTCCAGGGGATCAGACAGACAGACAGACAGACAGAGATAAGGATGGCAGGCCTGCCTGGTCTTACTTTTTTTCTTATCCTTTTTAAAAAATGTTTATTATTTATTTATTTATTTATTTATTTATTTATTTATTTATTTATTTATTATAAGTACACTGTAGCTGTCTTCAGACACTCCAGTAGAGGGTGTCAAATTCTGGAGAATCTAAATCCTCTTATAATCTGAATATGATGTACTTAAACACAGCTCACATATACTTCTAAATATTTAAAGAAGTGTGGGGCCACTGAAAGGGCTCTACAATTAAGAGCATTGTCTCCTCTTCCAGAGAACCTTGGATCAACTACCAGCAACTATATGGTGGCCCATCTCCAGTTCCAGGGGATCAGACAGACAGACAGACAGAGATTAGGATGGCAGGCCTGCCTGGTCTTTCTTTCTTTCTTATCCTTTTTAAAAAATGTTTATTTATTTATTTTTTTATTACATATAAGTACACTGTAGCTGTCTTCAGACTCTCCAGTAGAGGGTGTCAGATTCTGGAGAATCTAAATCCTCTTATAATCTGAATATGATGTACATAAACACAGCCTCACATATACTTCTAAATATTTAAAGAAGTGTGGGGCCACTGAAAGGGCTCAACAATTAAGAGCATTGTCTCCTCTTCCAGAGAACCTTGATTCAACTACCAGCAACTATATGGTGGCCCATCTCCAGTTCCCGGGGATCAGATAGACAGACAGACAGACAGGCAGAGATATGGATGGCAGGCCTGCCTGGTCTTTCTTTCTTTCTTATCCTTTTTAAAAAATGTTTATTTATTTATTTATTTATTTATTTATTTATTTATTTATTTATATATTTATGTATTTAGTAGATATAAGTACACTGTAGCTGTTCAGACACTACAGAAGAGGGTGTCAGATTCTGGAGAATCTAAATCTCTCTTATGGTCTGCATATGATGTACATAAACACAGCCTCACATATACTTCTAAAAATTTAAAGAAGGGTGGGGCCACTCTAAAAGCTCAACAATTAACAGCATTGTCTCCTCTTCCAGAGTACCTGGGATCAACTACCAGCAACTATATGGTGGCCCATCTCCAGTTCCAGGGGATCAGACAGACAGACAGTCTGACAGAGATAAGGATGGCAGGCCTGCCTGGTCTTTCTTTCTTTCTTATCCTTTTTAAAAAAATGTTTATTTATTTATTTATAATTTTATTAGATATAAGTACACTGTAGCCGTCTTCAGACACTCCAGAAAAAGGTGTCAGATTCTGGAGAATCTAAATCCCTCTTATGGTCTGCATATGATGTACATAAACACAGCTTCACATTTACTTCTTAAAATATAAAGGTGGGGGTGGCCACTGAAAGGGCTCAGCAATTAAAAGCATTGTCTCCTCTTACAGAGAACCTGTGATCAACTACCTGCAACTATATTGTGGCCCATTTCCACTACCAGGGGATCAGACAGACAGACAGACAGACAAGGATAAGGATGGCAGGCCAGCCTGGTCTTACTTTCTTTCTTATCCTTTTTAAAAAATATTTATTTATTTATTTATTTATTTATTTATTTATTTATTTATTTATTTATGTATTTATTAGATACAAGTACACTGTAGCTGTTCAGACACTCCAGAAGAGGGTGTCAGATTCTGGAGAATCTAAATCCCTCTTATGGTCTGCATATGATGTACATAAACACAGCCTCACATATACTTCTAAAAATTTAAAGAAGGGTGGGGCCACTCTAAAAGCTCAACAATTAACAGCATTGTCTCCTCTTCCAGAGTACCTGGGATCAACTACCAGCAACTATATGGTGGCCCAGCTCCAGTTCCAGGGGATCAGACAGACAGACATACAGACAGTGATAAGGATGGCAGGCCTGCCTGGTCTTTCTTTCTTTCTTATCCTTTTTAAAAAAATGTTTATTTATATATTTATTTATGTATTTATTAGATATAAGTACACTGTAGCTGTCTTCTGACACTCCAGAAGATGTTGTCAGATTCTGGAGAATCTAAATCCTTCTTATGGTCTGCATATGATGTACATAAACACAGCCTCACATATACTTCTAAAAATTTAAAGATGTGTGGGGCCACTGAGAGGGCTCAACAATTAACAGCATTGTCTCCTCTTTCAGAGAACCTGGGATAAACTACCAGCACCTTAACGTGGCCCATCTCCAGTTCCAGTGGATCAGACAGACAGACAGACAGAGAGACAGAGATAAGGATGGCAGGCCTGCCTGGTCTTACTTTCTTTCTTATACTTTTTAAAAAATGTTTATTTATTTATTTATTTATTTATGTATTTATTAGATATAAGTACACTGTAGCCGTCTTCAGACACTCCATAAGAGGGTGACAGATTCTAGAGCATCTAAATCCCTCTTATGGTCTGAATATGATGTACATAAACACAGCATCACATATACTTCTAAAAATTAAAAATGGGTGGGGCCACTGAAAGGGCTCAACAATTAACAGCATTGTCTCCTCTTCCAGAGAACCTGGGATCAACTACCAGCAACTACAAGGTGGCCCATCTCCAGTTCCAGGGGATCAGACAGACAGACAGACAGACAGAGATTAGGATGGCAAGCATGCCTGGTCTTTCTTTCTTTCTTTCTTATCCTTTTAAAATAATGTTTATGTATTTATTTATATTTATTTATATATGTATTTATTAGATATAAGTACACTATAGTTGTCTTCAGACACTCCAGAAGAGGGTGTCAGATTCTGGAGAATCTAAATCCCTCTTATGGTCTGCATATGATGTACATAAACACAGCCTAACATATACTTCTAAAAATTTAAAGATAGGTGGAGCCACTGAAAGGGATCAACAATTAACAGCATTGTCTCCTCTTCCAGAGAACCTGGGATCAACTAACAGCAACTATATGGTGGCCCATCTCCAGTTCCAAGGGATCAGACAGACTGACAGACAGACAGACTGACAGAGATAAGGATGGCAGGCCTGCCTGGTCTTTCTTTCTTTCTTATCCTTTTTAAAAAATGTTTATTTATTTATTTATATGTTTATTAGATATAAGTACACTGTAGCCGTCTTCAGACACTCCAGAAGAAGTTGTCAGATTCTGGAGAATCTAAATCCCTCTTATGGTCTGCATATGATGTACATAAACACAGCCTCACGTTTACTTCTTAAAATTTAAAGATGGGAGGGGGGCCACTGAAAGGGCTCAGCAATTAACCACATTGTCTCCTCTTACAGAGAACCTGGGATCAACTACCTGCAACTATATGGTGGCCCATCTCCACTCCCAGGGGATCAGACAGACAGACAGACAGACAGACAAGGATAAGTATGGCAGGCCTGCATGGTCTTTCTTTCTTTCTTATCCTTTTTAAAAAATGTTTATTTATTTATTTATTTATTTATTTATTTATACATTTATGTATTTAGTAGATATAAGTACACTGTAGCTGTTCAGACACTACAGAAGAGGGTGTCAGATTCTGGAGAATCTAAATCTCTCTTATGGTCTGCATATGATGTACATAAACACAGCCTCACATATACTTCTAAAAATTTAAAGAAGGGTGGGGCCACTCTAAAAGCTCAACAATTAACAGCATTGTCTCCTCTTCCAGAGAACCTTGGATCAACTACCAGCAACTATATGGTGGCCCATCTCCAGTTCCAGGGGATCAGACAGACAGACAGACAGACAGAGATAAGGATGGCAGGCCTGCCTGGTCTTACTTTCTTTCTTATCCTTTTTAAAAAATGTTTATTTATTTATTTATTTATTACATATAAGTACACTGTAGTTGTATTCAGACACTCCAGTAGAGGGTGTCAGATTCTGGAGAATCTAAATCCTCTTATAATCTGAATATGATGTACATAAACACAGCCTCACATATACTTCTAAATATTTAAAGAAGTGTGGGGCCACTGAAAGGGCTCAACAATTAAGAGCATTGTCTCCTCTTCCAGAGAACCTTGGATCAACTACCAGCAACTATATGGTGGCCCATCTCCAGTTCCCGGGGATCAGATAGACAGACAGACAGACAGGCAGAGATATGGATGGCAGGACTGCCTGGTTTTCTTTCTTTCTTATCCTTTTTAAAAAATGTTTATTTATTTATTTATTTATGTATTTAGTAGATATATGTACACTGTAGCTGTTCAGACACTACAGAAGAGGGTGTCAGATTCTGGAGAATCTAAATCCCTCTTATGGTCTGCATATGATGTACATAAACACAGCCTCACATATACTTCTAAAAATTTAAAGAAGGGTGGGGCCACTCTAAAAGCTCAACAATTAACAGCATTGTCTCCTCTTCCAGAGTACCTGGGATCAACTACCAGCAACTATATGGTGGCCCATCTCCAGTTCCAGGGGATCAGACAGACAGACAGACTGACAGAGATAAGGATGGCAGGCCTGCCTGGTCTTTCTTTCTTTCTTATCCTTTTTAAAAAATGTTTATTTATTTATTTATATTTTTATTAGATATAAGTACACTGTAGCCGTCTTCAGACACTCCAGAAGAAGGTGTCAGATTCTGGAGAATCTAAATCCCTCTTATGGTCTGCATATGATGTACATAAACACAGCCTCACATTTACTTCTTAAAATATAAAGGTGGGGGGGGCACTGAAAGGGCTCAGCAATTAACAGCATTGTCTCCTCTTACAGAGAACCTGGGATCAACTACCTGCAACTATATGGTGGCCAATCTCCACTCCCAGGGGATCTGACAGACAGACAGACAGACAAGGATAAGGATGGCAGGCCAGCCTGGTCTTTCTTTCTTTCTTATCCTTTTTAAAAAAATATTTATTTATTTATTTATTTATTTTTTTATTTATGTATTTATTAGATATAAGTACACTGTAGCTGTTCAGACACTCCAGAAGAGGGTGTCAGATTCTGGAGAATCTAAATCCCTCTTATGGCCTGCATATGAGGTACATAAACACAGCCTCACATATACTTCTAAAAATTTAAAGAAGGGTGGGGCCACTCTAAAAGCTCAACAATTAACAGCATTGTCTCCTCTTCCAGAGTACCTGGGATCAACTACCAGCAACTATATGGTGGCCCAGCTCCAGTTCCAGGGGATCAGACAGACAGACATACAGACAGTGATAAGGATGGCAGGCCTGCCTGGTCTTTCTTTCTTTCTTATCCTTTTTAAAAAAATGTTTATTTATATATTTATTTATGTATTTATTAGATATAAGTACACTGTAGCTGTCTTCAGACACTCCAGAAGAGGGTGTCATATTCTGGAGAATCTAAATCCCTCTTATGGTCTGCATATGATGTACATAAACACAGCCTCACATATACTTCTAAAAATTTAAAGATGTGTGGGGCCACTGAGAGGGCTCAACAATTAACAGCATTGTCTCCTCTTTCAGAGAACCTGGGATAAACTACCAGCACCTTATGGTGGCCCATCTCCAGTTCCAGTGGATCAGACAGACAGACAGACAGAGAGACAGAGATAAGGATGGCAGGCCTGCCTGGTCTTACTTTCTTTCTTATACTATTTAAAAAATGTTTATTTATTTATTTATTTATTTATTTATTTATGTATTTATTAGATATAAGTACACTGTAGCCGTCTTCAGACACTCCATAAGAGGGTGACAGATTCTAGAGCATCTAAATCCCTCTTATGGTCTGAATATGATGTACATAAACACAGCATCACATATACTTCTAAAAATTAAAAATGGGTGGGGCCACTGAAAGGGCTCAACAATTAAGAGCATTGTCTCCTCTTCCAGAGAACCTTGGATCAACTACCAGCAACTATATGGTGGCCCATCTCCAGTTCCAGGGGATCAGACAGACAGACAGACAGACAGAGATAAGGATGGCAGGCCTGCCTGGTCTTACTTTTTTTCTTATCCTTTTTAAAAAATGTTTATTATTTATTTATTTATTTATTTATTTATTTATTTATTTATTTATTTATTTATTATATATAAGTACACTGTAGCTGTCTTCAGACACTCCAGTAGAGGGTGTCAGATTCTGGAGAATCTAAATCCTCTTATAATCTGAATATGATGTACTTAAACACAGCTCACATATACTTCTAAATATTTAAAGAAGTGTGGGGCCACTGAAAGGGCTCTACAATTAAGAGCATTGTCTCCTCTTCCAGAGAACCTTGGATCAACTACCAGCAACTATATGGTGGCCCATCTCCAGTTCCAGGGGATCAGACAGACAGACAGACAGAGATAAGGATGGCAGGCCTGCCTGGTCTTTCTTTCTTTCTTATCCTTTTTAAAAAATGTTTATTTATTTATTTTTTTATTACATATAAGTACACTGTAGCTGTCTTCAGACTCTCCAGTAGAGGGTGTCAGATTCTGGAGAATCTAAATCCTCTTATAATCTGAATATGATGTACATAAACACAGCCTCACATATACTTCTAAATATTTAAAGAAGTGTGGGGCCACTGAAAGGGCTCAACAATTAAGAGCATTGTCTCCTCTTCCAGAGAACCTTGGATCAACTACCAGCAACTATATGGTGGCCCATCTCCAGTTCCCGGGGATCAGATAGACAGACAGACAGACAGGCAGAGATATGGATGGCAGGCCTGCCTGGTCTTTCTTTCTTTCTTATCCTTTTTAAAAAATGTTTATTTATTTATTTATTTATTTATTTATTTATTTATTTATATATTTATGTATTTAGTAGATATAAGTACACTGTAGCTGTTCAGACACTACAGAAGAGGGTGTCAGATTCTGGAGAATCTAAATCTCTCTTATGGTCTGCATATGATGTACATAAACACAGCCTCACATATACTTCTAAAAATTTAAAGAAGGGTGGGGCCACTCTAAAAGCTCAACAATTAACAGC
Organism: Mus caroli; assembly: GCF_978045245.1. Classification (NCBI taxonomy): domain Eukaryota; kingdom Metazoa; phylum Chordata; class Mammalia; order Rodentia; family Muridae; genus Mus; species Mus caroli. The sequence continues at coordinate 3,128,759 of NW_028227285.1, read as the reverse complement.
ATTGTCTCCTCTTCCAGAGTACCTGGGATCAACTACCAGCAACTATATGGTGGCCCATCTCCAGTTCCAGGGGATCAGACAGACAGACAGTCTGACAGAGATAAGGATGGCAGGCCTGCCTGGTCTTTCTTTCTTTCTTATCCTTTTTAAAAAAATGTTTATTTATTTATTTATAATTTTATTAGATATAAGTACACTGTAGCCGTCTTCAGACACTCCAGAAAAAGGTGTCAGATTCTGGAGAATCTAAATCCCTCTTATGGTCTGCATATGATGTACATAAACACAGCTTCACATTTACTTCTTAAAATATAAAGGTGGGGGTGGCCACTGAAAGGGCTCAGCAATTAAAAGCATTGTCTCCTCTTACAGAGAACCTGTGATCAACTACCTGCAACTATATTGTGGCCCATTTCCACTCCCAGGGGATCAGACAGACAGACAGACAGACAAGGATAAGGATGGCAGGCCAGCCTGGTCTTTCTTTCTTTCTTATCCTTTTTAAAAAATATTTATTTATTTATTTATTTATTTATTTATTTATTTATTTATTTATTTATTTATTTATGTATTTATTAGATACAAGTACACTGTAGCTGTTCAGACACTCCAGAAGAGGGTGTCAGATTCTGGAGAATCTAAATCCCTCTTATGGTCTGCATATGATGTACATAAACACAGCCTCACATATACTTCTAAAAATTTAAAGAAGGGTGGGGCCACTCTAAAAGCTCAACAATTAACAGCATTGTCTCCTCTTCCAGAGTACCTGGGATCAACTACCAGCAACTATATGGTGGCCCAGCTCCAGTTCCAGGGGATCAGACAGACAGACATACAGACAGTGATAAGGATGGCAGGCCTGCCTGGTCTTTCTTTCTTTCTTATCCTTTTTAAAAAAATGTTTATTTATATATTTATTTATGTATTTATTAGATATAAGTACACTGTAGCTGTCTTCTGACACTCCAGAAGATGTTGTCAGATTCTGGAGAATCTAAATCCTTCTTATGGTCTGCATATGATGTACATAAACACAGCCTCACATATACTTCTAAAAATTTAAAGATGTGTGGGGCCACTGAGAGGGCTCAACAATTAACAGCATTGTCTCCTCTTTCAGAGAACCTGGGATAAACTACCAGCACCTTAACGTGGCCCATCTCCAGTTCCAGTGGATCAGACAGACAGACAGACAGAGAGACAGAGATAAGGATGGCAGGCCTGCCTGGTCTTACTTTCTTTCTTATACTTTTTAAAAAATGTTTATTTATTTATTTATTTATTTATTTATTTATGTATTTATTAGATATAAGTACACTGTAGCCGTCTTCAGACACTCCATAAGAGGGTGACAGATTCTAGAGCATCTAAATCCCTCTTATGGTCTGAATATGATGTACATAAACACAGCATCACATATACTTCTAAAAATTAAAAATGGGTGGGGCCACTGAAAGGGCTCAACAATTAACAGCATTGTCTCCTCTTCCAGAGAACCTGGGATCAACTACCAGCAACTACAAGGTGGCCCATCTCCAGTTCCAGGGGATCAGACAGACAGACAGACAGACAGAGATTAGGATGGCAAGCATGCCTGGTCTTTCTTTCTTTCTTTCTTATCCTTTTAAAATAATGTTTATGTATTTATTTATATTTATTTATATATGTATTTATTAGATATAAGTACACTATAGTTGTCTTCAGACACTCCAGAAGAGGGTGTCAGATTCTGGAGAATCTAAATCCCTCTTATGGTCTGCATATGATGTACATAAACACAGCCTAACATATACTTCTAAAAATTTAAAGATAGGTGGAGCCACTGAAAGGGATCAACAATTAACAGCATTGTCTCCTCTTCCAGAGAACCTGGGATCAACTAACAGCAAATATATGGTGGCCCATCTCCAGTTCCAAGGGATCAGACAGACTGACAGACAGACAGACTGACAGAGATAAGGATGGCAGGCCTGCCTGGTCTTTCTTTCTTTCTTATCCTTTTTAAAAAATGTTTATTTATTTATTTATATGTTTATTAGATATAAGTACACTGTAGCCGTCTTCAGACACTCCAGAAGAAGTTGTCAGATTCTGGAGAATCTAAATCCCTCTTATGGTCTGCATATGATGTACATAAACACAGCCTCACGTTTACTTCTTAAAATTTAAAGATGGGAGGGGGGCCACTGAAAGGGCTCAGCAATTAACCACATTGTCTCCTCTTACAGAGAACCTGGGATCAACTACCTGCAACTATATGGTGGCCCATCTCCACTCCCAGGGGATCAGACAGACAGACAGACAGACAGACAAGGATAAGTATGGCAGGCCTGCATGGTCTTTCTTTCTTTCTTATCCTTTTTAAAAAAATTGTATTTATTTATGTATTTATTAGATATAAGTACACTGTAGCTGTCTTCAGACACTCCAGAAGAGGGTGTCAGATTCTGATGAATCTAAATCCCTCTTCTGGTCTGCATATGATGTACATAAACACAGCCTCACATACACTTCTAAAAATTTAAAGATGGGTAGGGCCACTGATAGGGCTCAACAATTAACCGCATTGTCTCCTCTTCCAGAGAACCTGGGATCAACTACCAGCAACTATATGGTAGCCCATCTCCAGTTCCAGGGCATCAGACAGAGAGACAGACAGACAGAGATAAGGATGGCAGGCCTGCCTGGTCTTACTTTCTTTCTTATCCTTTTTAAAAAATGTTTATTTATTTATTTATTTATTTATATATTATATATAAGTACACTGTAGCTGACTTCAGACACTCCAGTAGAGGGTGTCAGATTCTGGAGAATCTAAATCCTCTTATAATCTGAATATGATGTACTTAAACACAGCTCACATATACTTCTAAATATTTAAAGAAGTGTGGGCCCACTGAAAGGGCTCGACAATTAAGAGCATTGTCTCCTCTTCCAGAGAACCTTGGATCAACTACCAGCAACTATATGGTGGCCCATCTCCAGTTCCAGGGGATCAGACAGACAGACAGACAGACAGACAGAGATAAGGATGGCAGGCCTGCCTGGTCTTACTTTGTTTCTTATCCTTTTTAAAAAATGTTTATTTATTTATTTATTTATTACATATAAGTACACTGTAGCTGTCTTCAGACACTCCAGTAGAGGGTGTCAGATTCTGGAGAATCTAAATCCTCTTATAATCTGAATATGATGTACATAAACACAGCCTCACATATACTTCTAAATATTTAAAGAAGTGTGGGGCCACTGAAAGGGCTCAACAATTAAGAGGATTGTGTCCTCTTCCAGAGAACCATGGATCAACTACCAGCAACTATATGGTGGCCCATCTCCAGTTCCCGGGGATCAGATAGACAGACAGACAGACAGGCAGAGATATGGATGGCAGGACTGCCTGGTCTTTCTTTCTTTCTTATCCTTTTTAAAAAATGTTTATTTATTTATTTATTTATTTATGTATTTAGTAGATATAAGTACACTGTAGCTGTTCAGACACTACAGAAGAGGGTGTCAGATTCTGGAGAATCTAAATCCCTCTTATGGTCTGCATATGATGTACATAAACACAGCCTCACATATACTTCTAAAAATTTAAAGATGTGTGGGGCCACTGAGAGGGCTCAACAATTAACAGCATTGTCTCCTCTTTCAGAGAACCTGGGATAAACTACCAGCACCTTATGGTGGCCCATCTCCAGTTCCAGTGGATCAGACAGACAGACAGACAGAGAGGCCTGCCTTGTCTTTCTTTATTTCTTATACTTTTTAAAAAATCTTTATTTATTTATTTATTTATGTATGTATTTATTAGATATAAGTACACTGTAGCCGTCTTCAGACACTCCAGAAGAGGGTGTCAGATTCTGGAGAATCTAAATCCCTCTTATGGTCTGCATATGATGTACATAAACACAGCCTCACATATACTTCTAAAAATTAAAAATTGGTGGGGCCACTGAAATGTTTCAACAATTAACAGCATTGTCTCCTCTTCCAGAGAAGCTGGGATCAACTACCAGCACCTACAAGGTGGCCCATCTCCAGTTCCAGGGGATCAGACAGACAGACAGACAGACAGACAGAGATAAGGATGGCAGGCCTGCCTGGTCTTTCTTTCTTTCTTATCCTTTTTAAAAAATATTTATTTATTTATTTATTTATTTATTTATTTATTTATTTATTTTTTATGTATTTCTTAGATATAACTACACTGTAGCTTTCTTTAGACACTCCAGAGGAGGGTGTCAGATTCTGGAGAATGTAAATCCCTCTTATGGTCTGCATAGGATGTACATAAACACAGCCTCACATATACTGAGCTGAGGTGTCACAGGCCAACTGCTGGAATTTCTGAGTACCACCTAGAGAGAGAAAAGCTATGCTGTGTTTGCTTAATTTTTGTATTTTATTATTTCTATTTGTTGTTTTGTTTTGTTTTATTTGTTTTTAGAGAAGTCCTCAGTCTGTAGCTCTGGCTGACCCAGGACTGCCTACTTGTGTTAATTAGGGTTTCACAGCTGAGAACAGACACCAAGAGCAAGGTAAGGCTTAGAAAACCCTACATTCAGTGGTGGCTCAAGCTCTTAATGAGAGCACTCTGTAGATAGAGGCAGTCAGTTTCTGAGTTCGAGGCCACCCTGGTGAAAGACAGGGCTAGGGTAGGGGCTAGGGTGAGGGAAAGAAGAAAGGAAGAAAGAAAGAAAAAGTTTTTATAAAAGTTTTATAAAAAGTGTTAAAGTTTTTAAAAATTAAAAAAAAAAATACCAGATCACCATCACACAGCATTGGCTGTCTTCAGGTGTATCCTTTCAGCCTCCAAAACAAAAAACAATGGCTGGCTGTCTTCAGGTGTATCCTATTCTCGAGTCTTATTTCCAACCTTAGAGCTGGGCTGAGCTGCCTCATTATGTAATTGCAAACCTTCCTTGGTTTGTCTTTTCCATTTCTAAGACTAACAGGCCTTTTTCTATTTATTGAATATGCTCATGACTGTCCTTTAGATATAGTAAATATAACTGTTGCTTATAAAACTTGTTTTCTAGGAATTTTTAAAGGGCAATGGCAGAGTTTATTTATAAAAAAATATTTTGCATTTATTTATTTGTGTGAGTGATGAAGCTCAGGTCTTCAAACTCGTCAGGAGGTATGATTACCTACCCTCTCTCTCAACCCCTCTCTCTCCTCTCTCAATGATTGTGTAAGAATGTTTTGCATGTGTATGCTGTGCCCACAGACTCCAGAACAGAGTATTAGATCCCCTGGAACTGGAGATGGGCCACCATATATAATACTGGTAATTGAGCCCAGGTTCTCTGGAAGAGGAGACAATGCTCTTAATTGTTGAGCCCTCTCTGTAGCCACATCTTTCTTTCTTTCTTTTTTTTTTGAGTTTATGTGAGGCTGTGTTTATATACATCATATGCAGACAATAAGAATGATTTAGATTCTTCAGAATCTGACACCCTCTTCTGGACTGTCTGAAGATAGATACAGCATACTTAAATATAATAAATAAATAAATCTTTAAAAAGAAAAGGAAAAGTAAAAAAGAAAGAACAGGCCTGCCATATGCATGTTCATAGAGGAAAATGGAAGAGACCCCAATCTAACCTCAGCAGGGTGCTTCCTTCTGGATGGTAGCTCACAGTTTCATCCCAGCAAGACAGGCAAATCACTGAGTTCAAGGACAGTAAGGTTCAGGACAGCCAAGGTTAGGAAGGAAAAGGGTCTATGTTGAGAATACAAACCGACAAAACAACAACTAGGAAAAAGTAGTGACAGTGTAACTTGGGGTAGGGTACCAACAAGAGAAAGCTTTCTGTTACCACTTACAAACACCAGTAGCCTTGCACCCTTCTGCCCAGGTCCCTGCCTTCCTTTCTAGGCATTCTAAGGATGCCAGGGGGTGGGGGAATCCAGATTAACTTTTTAAAAACAAAGACTTGGTCTTTGATGTCTATAGGAAGCCCTTCTCAGTGCCTTTAACTACCACTGAACTTTCAGGGCTGTGACTCAACTGTAACAAGGAACAGGGCTAAGAACCTGCAGCCTTTGAAAACAACTATTTTTTTAAAGTGGGGGACCCAAATCAGCAGTAGAACCCCTCAGGTTCAGCCATAATACTTGTTAGGGAAAGAGCCTCAATGTCCGGAGCTGAGGTCTCATGGGTGAACTGCTTCAAGCTCTGAGTATCATTGAAAGAAAGAAAAGATATCATGTGGTTGCTTAATTTATTTATTTTATTATTTCTATTTTTTGTTTTCTTTTGTTTTGTTTTAGAAAAGGCCTCAGTCTGTAGCTATGGCTGACCTAGGACAGACTACATGTGTTAATTAGGGTTTCACAGCTGAGAAACAGACCATACCTATGTAAGACTTAGAAAACCCAACAGTCAGTGGTGGCTCGAGCTCTTAATGAGAGCACTCTGGAGGCAGAGGCAGTCAGTTTCTGAGTTCGAGGCCAGCCTGGTTAAAGACAGGGATAGGCAGGGCTAGGCAAGGCAGGGCTGGGCTAGGCTAGGCTAGGCAAGGGGCTGGGCTAGTCAAGGCAAGGGACTAGGCTAGGCTACTCAAGGGGCTAGGCAAGACAGACAGACAGAGAGAAAGACAGACAAGGATGGCAGGCCTGCCTTGTTTTTCTTTATTTCTTATCCCTTTTAAAAAATGTTTATTTATTTATTTATGTATTTATTAGATATAAGTACACTGTAGCTGTCTTCAGACACTCCAGAAGAGGGTGTCAGATTCTGGAGAATCTATATCCCTCTTATGGTCTGCATATGATGTACATAAACACAGCCTCACATTTACTTCTAAAAATTTAAAGATGTGTGGGGCCAATGAAAGGGATCAACAATTAACAACATTGTCTCCTCTTATAGAGAACCTGGGATCAACTACCAGCAACTATATGGTGGCACATCTCCAGTTCCAGGGGATCAGACAGACAGACAGACATACAGACAGATAGAGTTAAGAATGGCAGGCCTACCTGGTCTTTCATTCTTTCTTATCCTTTTTAAAAAATGTTTATTAATTTAAGTATGTATTTATTAGATTTAAGTACATTGTAGCTGTCTTCAAACACTCCCGAAGAGGGTGTCAGATTCTGGAGAATCTATATCCCTCTTATGGTCTGCATATGATGTACATGAACACAGCCTCACATATACTTCTAAAAATTTAAAGATGGGTGGGGCCACTGAAAGGGCTCAACAATTAACAGCACTGACTCATCTTCCAGACAACCTGGGATTGAAAGAAGAAAAGCTGAACTCTCCATGAACTCTCCAACTCAGAGTTCTCTTACCCCTCCCATCTAGAGGTTGTTCCCGGAACACACCTGAACTTTTTACCTCAGAGTACATTCTTGAACTCTTCACCCCAGAGTCCGACCCCTCCCAAGTGAGAACGGTTCCAGGAGCATTTCTGTGATAAGGGTCTCCTGGAGCGAACTCAGTCCAACCCCTCCTAACTGAAGACTGTTCCAAGAACATTTTTGAGATAGGGGCCTCCTGGTACTACCCCAGAATGTTCCAATAGATCGAGTACATTGCCAAAATATAGGACACGACCCCTTGGTTATGTAAAGCTCCTTGGCAGAACACCTTGGTGACGTAAAACTTGTACTTTTCTCCTTACCCTTCTCCTATAAAAGCCTGTGACAAGTCTGGGCCAATTGCCGAATCTCCTCTGCACCTTGCTGGCTGCATGAGTTTCGACCCCAGATATCTGGTATATGTGCTTTTTGTGTGCTTTCTTGTCGTTGCTGTATTAAATCTTACTCTCTATACATCTTAAGTTCGGTCTCAGTGTCTTCTTGGGTGCGCGGCTGACCCGAGGCTTGAGTAAGTGCCTCCCTTTGGGAGTCCTGGAGTCTTTCATTTGGTGCGTTGGCCGGGAATCAGCGCGACCACCCAGAAGTCCTGGACCCACTCAGAAGTAAGATTTACTGTTCTGTTTGGTCTGGTGTCTGTGTTCTGTTTCTGGAGACCAGGAGAGTCTCAATCTGTGGGCCTTGGAGAGGCCATCTGAATCTGTATCTGGTGCGATCGCAGTTCTGGTTTTGCGTGACGCTCTGTGCTCAGTAAGAGCACCAGAGACCGTGCTCCGGGAGCTGGAGACCAGGCAGGTCTCAATAGAGAGCGCGGGGTGGGTAGAGATAGATGTGTCTGGTGCCCACCGTCCGATCGCCCTGGGGGACGCCCCAGGAAGACAAGGGGAGGGCCAAGGACGCTTGGCGGACCCCTCTGAAGGCCGAGAGACCATCACTTTGGTGGAAGGTCTAAGCCGGCCGGCCTTGGAAAGGCCATCTGATTCTGTAAGTTGCCTGTGGGCGACGCGAGGTCGCCGCCGTTTTTGGTTTTTTCTTTTTGTCTCAAGTCTTGTGTCTGCTCTTGTTGTGTTTGCTATTATTCTAGAAATGGGACAATCTGCTGGGTGTGTAAGTGTGGAACTGCTGCATTTGTGTATTCTGAGATTGTGGGTTTATTCTGGCAGTGGCTGTGAGAGGACGGCTGTCTATGGCCTCACAGTCTGCACCCCAAAAAGATGTTTCAAGGGAGACCCTGGAAGGAGTGCCCAGGGTACAGAACAGTCAAAAAGACCTGGCTGTTGCCTGGCAGAGTGAAGGAGAGAGAGAGAGTGTTCTCTCTGCCAGAGCGGGAATGGATGTGGAATCCCACCCCTATCAGGAAAAAGAGTCAATGTGGAATCCGACCCCGTCAGAAAGTGGCGTTTGGCTGGTTGTGTTTTGGTCACGTGACAGACTGTGTGTGTGTGTGTGTGTGTGTGTGTTAACCCTTTGCCGACTGTAGACTTGGACTGACGTCAGGACAGAATTTGTCAGCAATGGTTTTAAAAAAAGGAAAAAAAGAGAAAAAAAAACCACCAGGCCGGTCCTCCCCAGGCTGCTCAAAAGAGCTCTGAAATCCAGAGCTGCAGCAGTGGTGCTGAGGTTCTGAGTTCTGCAGACACAGCAGCAACAGAGGCTGTCTGTGCCCTGCGAGTGAGTTGTAAAATGCTGATAGTAAGTGTGGCGGCCTGTCAGACCCGCCTGGCGCCCCGGAATAGCCGTGAAGCCTGCCACAGCTGGGGAGGGGCCAACTGTGGCCGCCGTCCCTCCTTTGGCTTCCCCCTGGAGTCTGCCCGCACTCCCTTGTGTCTGCGCGCCCGCCGTGGGGCACACAGAGAAGTTCCCCCGCCCTGCCGAGCAGGCGCCTTGCGTTTCCAAAGCTCGGGAGGCCGCCGTTGCCTCTGGCCAAGAGAGCTCCGTGGATGCCTGTGTGTGGGGTGGCGGACGCCGCCGCCTCCGGGGGCTCAAGCCATGCCGGAAAACAAGTGGTTAAATTCCCCCTCCCTGCCAGTGTTTGTTTGCCACTCCCACATTTCGCCGTGGCGCGGCGGAGACTCGGCGCTTGGCTCCTCCCTGTCCATTCGCCATTACTGAGAAAATCCTGGTTAGTTTCTTTCCCTCCGCTGACTAGTATGCTTGAGTTCAGCGGGTTGCCGCGTCTGATCTGAGGACGCCACAAGGTTCCCTGGTTGCTTCTCATTTCCCTGTCCCCTGTATCCTGTCTCTTGTTAACTGTTAACAGAAAAAATTGTGTTCATTTTGAGATATCAGTGTGCAGCCAGATGTAAGAGCTGTACCCCCTTCTCTGCCCCGTGTGTTTTCTCTTCTCAGGCATCGCCCTTAGCTGCTAGCAGTGAATCTGTTTTAAGCTCCGGTGAGGGAGATATACAAGGTAAGGAGCACCTACGAGTCTAACTGCCAGGCTCTGATGAAGGATAGAGGTCTGCAAAGAAGAACTGAGAGCAAAGCTTCAGCAGACTCAAAAGAAATAGGTTAACAGTAAAAAGAGGTAAACTATGAAAAAAGTTAAGTGACAGAATATAGATGTAATAATTAGATAACATTCAAAGTAAGCAAAGACAAGAAAGAGATATATATAGATAGAAAGAGAGACATTATATGAGATCTCCATTGCAGTTAAGAAATAGGAGCAAAGAGAGATAAATGACAAAGACTAGAACCTAGCAAAGTGACACTTGCTAATAATACTAGCACTTAGAGATGATCTGTAAGAAATAAGGAGCCAGAAAATTTTCTAAAAAAGATAAGAGAAATGAAATGCTGGTCACAAACGTCAGGGAAACTAGAAAACTTAGTACCTGGCAACAAGAAAAAAGAAAGCTTTTGGCTAAAGATCAGAGTGTTTGCTGTTGAAAAAGAAGAGCACTGGGTGAGAGACTGTCCTAACAAAAAGAAGAGGAGCCCCCCCCCCTCAAGACAAAACCCTTCACCTGTTCGTGGCTATAAGTAAAGAGACTGGTGGCCTACCTGTTGATGCAGCTAAAAAGAGACTGTGTTTTCATATTCCTCCACTGACCAATGCAAAGCAAGTTTAAAAGGTCCCTGGACACTACAGGTCTTTGCAAACTGTGGATTCCAGGTTTTGCTGCATTAAAAAGATAAACAGCCCTTCGTATAAGAAATAAAGAACAACCTTGGATGGCCTTAGATGCTATTGAGACTGCCCTAATGTTGTCCCCAACTTTGGGACTCCTAAATGTGACTGAGAACAAAAGTATTGCCAAAGAGGTTCTTACTCAGAAATTGGGACCCTAAAAGACCAGTGGCACTTGGAAAAATTAGACCTGGTGACTGAGGGATGGCCTGCTTGTCTGCACATAATGGCTTTTGGTCAGGGACACATGATCCAATTGTTTCCCTGACTGATGGACACATTATTAGAGCTTTTTGTTGACAGAACAAGTGACCTTCACTTCCCCTGCTAACCTGCTGAGTCTTCACCTACTCATCACTGCTCTGACATTCTAGCAGAAGGAACTTTGGCTCAGAAGGCTGAACTCCTGGCGCTAACCCAAGCCCTGCGGTTGGCTGAAGGCAGAGACATCAAAGACAAAGAAGAAATTCTGGCCCTCCTAGAAGCTCCTGAATGAACTGGGTGAGTTGGGGTATCGGGTATCGGCTAAGAAAGCTCAGTTACCGAGGTGCCAAAACGACGGAAAGCGGTGGCTCACCGAAGCCAAGAAAAAAGACTGTGATGCTGATCCCAACCCCCACCACCCCGCGCCAAGTACGTGAGTTTCTGGGGACGGTGGGCTTTTGCAGACTCTGGACTAAAGAAAAAGTCCCATTCACCTGGACTGAGAAACACCAAAAAGCCTTTGACAGCATAAAGGCAGCCCTGCTTGCAGCCCCCGCTCTGGCTTTGCCAGATTTGACTAAGCCTTTTACCTTATATGTTGATGAGCTGCAATGGCCCTGCTTGTTAAAGACCCTGACAAGCTTACCCTGGGTCAGCATGTGACTATACCCACTACCAGAATTTGTTGCTGAATGATTGAGTAACTTTTGCTCCACCTGCCATCCTCAATCCTGCCACCTCCCCTTGGCGGATGACTCCACTCCTGTACATCAATATGCTGATGAAACTGGAACAAGGAGAGATCTGACTGATCAGCCTTGGTGTGCCTGCCTGGTACACGGATGGCAGCAGCTTTGTCACAGGAGCAGCAGTAGCAGATGGAAAGCAGCTCATATCCATGGGGCCACCTACCAACAGAGGGGGCTACTTACCTCAGCAGGTAAAGATCAAATCAGCCTTGGCCTGAAAGTTTAAACTGGTACACGGATGGCAGTGGCCTCATGGTTAAAGGTAAGCGGAAGGCGGGGACAGCAGTGCAGCAGTGGACAAAAAGCAGGTGATCTAGGCCAGCAGCCTCCCTAAAGGGACTTCAGCCCAGAAAGCTGAACTTGTGGTTTTGATACAAGCTTTATAAATGACACTGACAGCAGGTATGCTTTTGCCACTGTATGGAACAATACAAACAAAGAAAGCTGTTGACATTTGCAGAAGACGTTCTCAATATGGATAAATGAGACTGCTCACATAGTCATCAAGAAGATTATTAAAGAAAATTTTTCCAAGGTTCAGAGTGCCAAAGGCAATAGTGTCAGATAATGGCCCTGCTTTGTTGCCCAGGTAAGTCAGGGTGTGGCCAAGCATTTAGAGGTCAAATAAAAATTACATTGTGTGTATAGACCTCAGAGCTCAGGATAGATAAAAATTAGTCTAAAACTCTAAGACAGACCTTGATAAAATTAATCGTGGAGACTGGCATGGACTTGGTGTTCCTTCCCTATGCCCTATTTCTTGATTCAGTTTTACTCTGTTTAAGATCCTTTATGAGACTCCTATGCCCATCACTGTCTTAACCTATGTTGTTAAACTAGCTATTGAGACTGACGGTAAAGACTGGGTGACCCTCCTTCCCTTTGTGCTTCTCAGAGTCCGAAACACACCTGGACGTTTCGGTCTTACTTCTTATGAAATTCTACATGGGGGACCGCCCCCCCTTGACTAAGTCTAGCAGGATATTGGATCCCTGTGTTGACTCTTTCTACACCCTGCTCTGTTGCCCAGCTCCAGCAAACAGACCCAACGACTAAAAAGAAAAAGATGGGGAGCCCCGAGGATGACCTAATTGGAATCCCATTCCCAGATCACAGCAGCGAGCTCCTGAGCTGCCTAAACGAGCAGCGCCAGCTGGGTCATCTGTGCGACCTCACCATCAGGACACAGGGTTTTGAGTACCAAACCCACAGGGCTGTGCTGGCTGCCTGTAGCCACTACTTCAAGAGGCTCTTTACAGAAGAGAGAGAGAGAACAGTAATAAAAACAGAGAGTGTTGAAACGGCTTCTGGGGGAGCAAAAGCCAGTGTGTGTGAGCTGAACTTTGTAGGGCCGGAGGCCCTAAGTGCCCTGCTCGAGTTTGCTTACACAGCCACACTGACCACCAGCAACGCCAATGTGCCGGCTGTACTCCAAGCTGCTCGGCTACTGGAAATCCCATGTGTCGTCACTACTTGCTTGGAGATTTTGCAAGGCAGTGGACTGGAAGCCCCCAGCCCAGATAAAGATGACTGTGAGCGAGCCCGACAGTACCTGGAGGCTTTTGCCACTGCCACCCCCACAGCCTCAACCTCAAAAATGCTCAACCCACCAGGCTACGGGCTGGCCCAGAGTAACGAACCTCCACTATCATCAGAAGAGCTGGGCTCAGATGAAGATCTCATTGACCCTGACCTGAGGGCTTACCTAAGTTCGCTGCACCAGGATGCCCTGACACCAGGCCTAAATGACCAAAACAAGCTAGTGCCTAAACGCCTTTCACAGATGCCCCAAGAGTGCCCAGTCTGTCACAAGATAATCCACGGGGCAGGCAAACTGCCTCGGCACATAAGGACCCACAATGGTGAAAAGCCTTTTGCCTGTGAGGTCTGCGGTATCCGCTTCACCAGGAATGATAAGCTGAAGATCCACATGCGAGAGCACACAGGAGAGCGACCCTACTCATGCCCCCACTGTCCAGCCCGCTTCCTGCATAACTACGACCTCAAAAACCATATGCATCTGCACACAGGGGGCCGGCTCTATGAATGCCACCTGTGCCACAAGGCCTACGCTAAGGAAGGCCATCTACAGCGCCATCTAAAAAATCAGAACTACCACAAAAATAATGTGGCCATCTCATCCCCTGCTGGACACGACCTCCCCAATGGCCACATAGACTAAGAGCTTTCTTAAGTTTTAGAACTAATCCTAATATGACTCAATCCTGTTGGTTATGTACAGCTATGGATGTTGATCTTAGAACTATAAAACGGTCTATTTTTGACTTCCCTGTCCAAAGTGATGTTACAAAACAGAAAGAGATTGGACTCTGTGGAGGGGGATAAATGCAGGACTCGCTCTAAGATTAGAGCTATTCACTAAAAGAAGGGGGGAATGAAAGAAGAAAAGCTGAACTCTCCATGAACTCTCCAACTCAGAGTTCTCTTACCCCTCCCATCTAGAGGTTGTTCCCGGAACACACCTGAACTTTTTACCTCAGAGTACATTCTTGAACTCTTCACCCCAGAGTCCGACCCCTCCCAAGTGAGAACGGTTCCAGGAGCATTTCTGAGATAAGGGTCTCCTGGAGCGAACTCAGTCCAACCCCTCCTAACTGAAGACTGTTCCAAGAACATTTTTGAGATAGGGGCCTCCTGGTACTACCCCAGAATGTTCCAATAGATCGAGTACATTGCCAAAATATAGGACACGACCCCTTGGTTATGTAAAGCTCCTTGGCAGAACACCTTGGTGACGTAAAACTTGTACTTTTCTCCTTACCCTTCTCCTATAAAAGCCTGTGACAAGTCTGGGCCAATTGCCGAATCTCCTCTGCACCTTGCTGGCTGCATGAGTTTCGACCCCAGATATCTGGTATATGTGCTTTTTGTGTGCTTTCTTGTCGTTGCTGTATTAAATCTTACTCTCTATACATCTTAAGTTCGGTCTCAGTGTCTTCTTGGGTGCGCGGCTGACCCGAGGCTTGAGTAAGTGCCTCCCTTTGGGAGTCCTGGAGTCTTTCACTACCAGCAACAAAATGGTGGCCCATCTCCAGTTCGAGGAGATCAGACAGACAGACAAACAGAGAGACAGACAGACAGACAAAGATAAGGATGGCAGCCCTGCCTGGTCTTTCTTTCTTTCTTATCCTTTTTAAAAAATGTTTATTTATTTATTTATTTATTTATTTATTTATTTATTAGATATAAGTACAGTGTAGCTATCTTCAGATACTCCAAAAGAGGGTGTCAGATTCTGGAGAATCTAAATCCCTCTTATGGTCTGCATATGATGTACATAAACACAGCCTCACATATACTTCTAAAAATTTAAAGATGGGTGGGGCCACAGAAAGGGATCAACAATTAACAGCATTGTCTCCTCTTCGAGAGAACCTTGGATAAACTACCAGCAACTATATGGTGGCCCATCTCCAGTTCCAGGGTATCAGACAGACAGACAGACAGACAGAGATAAGAATGGAGGCCTGCCTGGTCTTTCTTTCTTTCTTATACTTTTAAAAAAAATGTTTATTTATTTATTACATATAAGTACACTGTAGCTGTCTTCAGACACTCCAGAAGAGGGTGCCAGATTCTGGAGAATCTAAATCCCTCTTATGGTCTGCATATGATGTACATAAACACAGCCTCACATATACTTCTAAAAATTTAAAGATGTGTGGGGGCACTGAAAGGGCTCAAAAATTAACAGCATTGTCTCCTATAACAGAGAACCTGGGATCAACTACCAGCAACTATATGGTGGCCCATCTCCAGTTCCAGGGGATCAGGCAGACAAAGAGACAGACAGACAAGGGTGGCAGTCCTACCTGGTTTTTCTTTCTTTCTTATCCTTTTTAAAAAATGTTTATTTATTTATTTATGTATTTATAAGATATAAGTACACTGTAGCTGTCTTCAGACACTCCAGAAGAGGGTGTCAGATTCTGGAGAATATAAATCCCTCTTATGGTCTGCATATGATGGACATAAACACAGATTCACATACACTTCTAAAAATTTAAGATGGGTGGGGCCACTGAAAGGGCTCAACAATTAACAGCATTGTCTCTTCTTCCAGAAAACCTGGGATCAACTACCAGCAACTATATGGTGGCCCATCTCCAGTTCCAGGGGATCAGACAGACAGACAGACAGACAGAGATAAGGAGGGCAGGCCTGCCTGGTTTTTTTTTCTTTCTTATCCTTTTAAAATAATGTTTATTTATTTATTTATTTATTTATGTATTTATTAGATATAAGTACACTGTAGTTGTCTTCAGACACTCCAGAAGAGGGTGTCAGATTCTGGAGAATCTAAATCCCTCTTATGGTCTGCATATGATGTACATAAACACAGCCTAACATATACTTCTAAAAATTTAAAGATAGGTGGAGCCACTGAAAGGGCTCAACAATTAACAGCATTGTCTCTTCTTCCAGAGAACCTGGGATCAACTAACAGCAACTATATAGTGGCCAATCTCCAGTTCCAATGGTTCAGACTGACAGACAGACTGACAGAGATAAGGATGGAGGCCTGCCTGGTCTTTCTTTCTTTCTTATACTTTTAAAAAATGTTTATTAATTTAAGTATGTATTTATTAGATATAAGTACACTTTAGCTGTCTTCAGACACTCTAGAAGAGGGTGTCATCTTCTGGGTAATCTAAATCCCTCTTATGGTCTGCATATGATGTACATAAACACAGCCTCACATATACTTCTAAAAATTTAAAGAAGTGTGGGCCCACTGAAAGGGCTCAACAATTAACAGCATTGTCTCCTCTTCCAGAGATCCTTGGATGAACAACAAGCAACTATATGGTGGCCCATCTCAAGTTCCAGGGGATAAGACAGACAGACAGACAGACAGAGATAAGGATGGCAGGCCTGCCTGATTTTTCTTTATTTCTTATCCTTTTTAAAAATGTTCATTTATTTATTTATTTATTCATTTATTTATTTATTTATTTATTTATGTATTTATTAGATATAAGTACACTGTAGCTGTCTTCAGACTCTCCAGAAGAGGGTGTCAGATTCTGGAGAATCAATATCCCTCTTATGGTCTGCATATGCTGTACATGAACACAGCCTCACATATACTTCTAAAAATTTAAAGATGGGTGGGGCCACTGAAAGGACTCAACAATTAACAGCATTGTCTCCTCTACCAGAGAACCTGGGATCAACTACCAGGAACTATATGGTGGCCCATCTCCAGTTCCAGGGGATCAGACAGACAGACAGACATACAGACAGATAGAGTTAAGGATGGAAGGCCTACCTGGTCTTTCATTCTTTGTTATCCTTTTTAAAAAATGTTTATTAATTTAAGTATGTATTTATTAGATATAAGTACACTGTAGCTCTCTTCAAACACTCCCGAAGAGGGTGTCAGATTCTGGAGAATCTAAATCCCTCTTATGGTCTGCATATGATGTACATGAACACAGCCTCACATATACTTCTAAAAATTTATAGATGGGTGGGGCCACTGAAAGGGCTCAACAATTAACAGCACTGACTCCTCTTCCAGAGAACATGGGATCAACTACCAGCATTTATATGGTGGCCCATCTCTAGTTCCAGGGGAACAGACAGACAGACAGACAGACAAGGATGGCAGGCTTGCCTGGTCTCTCTTTCTTTATTATCCTTTTTTAAAAATGTTTATTTGTTTATTTATGAATTTATTAGATATAAGTACACTGTAGCAGTCTTCAGACACTCTAGAAGAGTGTGTCATCTTCTGGAGAATCTAAATCCCTCTTATGGTCTGCATATGATGTACATAAACACAACCTCACATATACTTCTAAAAATGTAAAGATGGGTGAGCCCACTGAAATGACTCAACAATTAACAGCATTGTCTCTTCTTCCAGAGAACGTGGGATGAACTACCAGCAACTATATGGTGGCCCATTTCAAGTTCCAGGGGATAAGACAGACATACAGACAGACAGAGATAAGGATGGCAGGCCTGCTTGATTTTTCTTTCTTTCTTATCCTTTTTAAAAAAGGTTTATTTATTTATTTATTTATTTATTTATTTATTTATTTATTTATTAGATATAAGTACACTGTAGCTGTCTTCAGGCACTCCAGAAGAGGGTGTCAGATTCTGGAGAATCTATATCCCTCCTATGGTCTGCATATGATGTACATGAACACAGCCTCACATATACTTCTAAAAATTTAAAGATGGGTGGGGCCACTGAAAGGACTCAACAATTAACAGCATTGTCTCCTCTTCCAGAGAACCTGGAATCAACTACCATCAACTATATGGTGGCTCATCTCCAGTTCCAGGGTATCTGACAGATAGACAGACAGACAGACAGACAGACATGGTGGCAGGCCTGCCTGGTCTTTCTTTCTTTCTTATACTTTTTAAAAAATGTTTATTTATTTATTTATGTATTTATTAGATATAAGTACACTGAAGCTGTCTTCAGACACTCTAGAAGAGGGTGTCATATTCTGGAGAATCTAAATCCCTCTTATGGTCTGCATATGATGTACATAAACACGGCCTCACATATACTTCTAAAAATTTAAAGATGTGTGGGCCCACTGAAAGGGCTCAACAATTAAAAGCATTGTCTCCTTTTCCAGAGAACCTGGGATCAACTACAAGCAACTCTATGGTGGCCCATCTCCAGTTCCAGAGGATCAGACAGACAGACAGACAGACAGACAAGGATGGCAGGCTTGCCTGGTTTCTCTTTCTTTATTATCCTTTTTTAAAAATGTTTATTTGTTTATTTATGAATTTATTAGATATAAGTACACTGTAGCAGTCTTCAGACACTCTAGAAGAGTGTGTCATCTTCTGGAGAATCTAAATCCCTCTTATGGTCTGCATATGATGTACATAAACACAACCTCACATATACTTCTAAAAATGTAAAGATGGGTGAGCCCACTGAAATGACTCAACAATTAACAGCATTGTCTCTTCTTCCAGAGAACGTGGGATAAACTACCAGCAACTATATGGTGGCCCATTTCAAGTTCCAGGGGATAAGACAGACATACAGACAGACAGAGATAAGGATGGCAGGCCTGCTTGATTTTTCTTTCTTTCTTATCCTTTTTAAAAAAGGTTTATTTATTTATTTATTTATTCATTTATTTATTTATTTATTTATTTATTTATTTATTTATTAGATATAAGTACACTGTAGCTGTCTTCAGGCACTCCAGAAGAGGGTGTCAGATTCTGGAGAATCTATATCCCTCCTATGGTCTGCATATGATGTACATGAACACAGCCTCACATATACTTCTAAAAATTTAAAGATGGGTGGGGCCACTGAAAGGACTCAACAATTAACAGCATTGTCTCCTCTTCCAGAGAACCTGGAATCAACTACCTTCAACTATATGGTGGCTCATCTCCAGTTCCAGGGTATCTGACAGATAGACAGACAGACAGATAGACAGACATGGTGGCAGGCCTGCCTGGTCTTTCTTTCTTTCTTATACTTTTTAAAAAATGTTTATTTATTTATTTATGTATTTATTAGATATAAGTACACTGAAGCTGTCTTCAGACACTCTAGAAGAGGGTGTCATATTCTGGAGAATCTAAATCCCTCTTATGGTCTGCATATGATGTACATAAACACGGCCTCACATATACTTCTAAAAATTTAAAGATGTGTGGGCCCACTGAAAGGGCTCAACAATTAAAAGCATTGTCTCCTTTTCCAGAGAACCTGGGATCAACTACAAGCAACTCTATGGTGGCCCATCTCCAGTTCCAGAGGATCAGACAGACAGACAGACAGACAGAGATAAGGATGGCAGTCCTGCCTGGTCTTTCTTTCTTTCTTATCCTTTTTAAAAAATGTTTGTTTATTTATTTATTTATTTATTTATTTATTTATTAGATATAAGTACACTGTAGCTATCTTCAGACACTCCAGAAGAGGGTGTCAGATTCTGGAGTATCGATATCCCTCTTATGGTCTGCATATGATGTACATAAACACAGCCTCACATATACTTCTAAAAATTAAAATATGTGTGGGGCCACTTAAAGGTCTCAACAATTAACAGCATTGTCAACTCTACCAGAGATCCTGGGATCAACTACCAGCAACTATATGGTGGCCCATCTCCAGTTCCAGCTGATCAGACAGACAGACAGACAGACAAGGATAATGATGGCAGGCCTACCTGGTCTTTCTTTCTTTCTTATCCTTTTTAAAAAATGTTTATTCATATATTTATGTATTTATTAGATATAAGTACAATGTAGCTGTCTTCAAACAATCAAGAAGAGGGTGTCAGATTCTGGAGAATCTAAATCCCTCTTATGGTCTGCATATGATGTACATAAACACAGCCTCAACTTTACTTCTAAAAATTTAAAGATGGGTGGGGCCACTGAAATGGCTCAACAATTAACAGCATTGTCTCCTCTTCCAGAGAGCCTGGGATCAACTTCCAGCAACTATATGGTGGCCCATCTCCAGTTCCAGGGTATCAAACAGACAGACAGACAGACAGAGTTAAGGATGGAGGCCTGCCTGGTCTTTCTTTCTTTCTTATCCTTTTTAAAAATATTTATTTTTTATATATGTATTCATTAGATATAAGTAAACTGTATCTGTTTCAGACACTCCAGAAGAGGTTGTCAGATTCTGGAGAATCTAAATCCCTCTTATGTTCTGAATATGATGTACATAAACACAGCCTCACATATACTTCTAAAAATTAAAAATGGGTGGGGCCACTGAAAGGGCTCAACAATTAATAGCATTGTCTCCTCTTCCAGAGAACCTGGGATCAACTACCAGCTCCTACAAGGTGGCCCATCTCCAGTTCCAGGGGATCAGACAGACAGACAGACAGACAGAGATAATGATGGCAGGCCTGCCTGGTCTTTCTTTCTTTCTTATCCTTTTTAAAAAATATTTATTTATTTATTTATTTATTTATTTATTTATTTATTTATTTCTTAGATATAAGTACACTGTAGCTGTCTTCAGACACTCCAGAGGAGGGTGTCAGATTCTGGAGAATGTAAATCCCTCTTATGGTCTGCATAGGATGTACATAAACACAGCCTCACATATACTGAGCTGAGTTGTCACAGGCCAACTGCTGGAATTTCTGAGTACCACCTAGAGAGAGAAAAGCTATGCTGTGGTTTCTTAATTTATGTATTTTATTATTTCTATTTGTTGTTTTGTTTTGTTTTATTTGTTTTTAGAGAAGTCCTCAGTCTGTAGCTCTGGCTGACCCAGGACTGCCTACTTGTGTTAATTAGGGTTTCACAGCTGAGAACAGACACCAAGAGCAAGGTAAGGCTTAGAAAACCCTACATTCAGTGGTGGCTCAAGCTCTTAATGAGAGCACTCTGTAGGTAGAGGCAGTCAGTTTCTGAGTTCGAGGCCACCCTGGTGAAAGACAGGGCTAGGGTAGGGGCTAGGGTGAGGAAAGAAAGAAAGAAAGAAAAAGTTTTTATAAAAGTTTTATAAAAAGTGTTAAAGTTTTTAAAAATTAAAAAAAAAAATACCAGATCACCATCACACAGCATTGGCTGTCTTCAGGTGTATCCTTTCAGCCTCCAAAACAAAAAACAATGGCTGGCTGTCTTCAGGTGTATCCTATTCTCGAGTCTTATTTCCAACCTTAGAGCTGGGCTGAGCTGCCTCATTATGTAATTGCAAACCTTCCTTGGTTTGTCTTTTCCATTTCTAAGACTAACAGGCCTTTTTCTATTTATTGAATATGCTCATGACTGTCCTTTAGATATAGTAAATATAACTGTTGCTTATAAAACTTGTTTTCTAGGAATTTTTAAAGGGCAATGGCAGAGTTTATTTATAAAAAAATATTTTGCATTTATTTATTTGTGTGAGTGATGAAGCTCAGGTCTTCAAACTCGTCAGGAGGTATGATTACCTCCCCTCTCTCTCAACCCCTCTCTCTCCTCTCTCAATGATTGTGTAAGAATGTTTTGCATGTGTATGCTGTGCCCACAGACTCCAGAACAGAGTATTAGATCCCCTGGAACTGGAGATGGGCCACCATATATAATACTGGTAATTGAGCCCAGGTTCTCTGGAAGAGGAGACAATGCTCTTAATTGTTGAGCCCTCTCTGTAGCCACATCTTTTTTCTTTCTTTTTTTTTTTTTTTTGAGTATATGAGGCTGTGTTTATATACATCATATGCAGACAATAAGAATGATTTAGATTCTTCAGAATCTGACACCCTCTTCTGGACTGTCTGAAGATAGCTACAGCATACTTAAATATAATAAATAAATAAATCTTTAAAAAGAAAAGGAAAAGTAAAAAAGAAAGATCAGGCCTGCCATATGCGTGTTCATAGAGGAAAATGGAAGAGACCCCAATCTAACCTCAGCAGGGTGCTTCCTTCTGGATGGTAGCTCACAGTTTCATCCCAGCAAGACAGGCAAATCACTGAGTTCAAGTACAGTAAGGTTCAGGACAGCCAAGGTTAGGAAGGAAAAGGGTCTATGTTGAGAATACAAACCGACAAAACAACAACTAGGAAAAAGAAGTGACAGTTTAACTTGGGGTAGGGTACCAACAAGAGAAAGCTTTCTGTTACCACTTACAAACACCAGTAGCCTTGCACTCTTCTGCCCAGGTCCCTGCCTTCCTTTCTAGGAATTCTAAGGATGCCAGGGGGGGGGGGGAATCCAGATTAACTTTTTAAAAACAAAGACTTGGTCTTTGATGTCTATAGGAAGCCCTTCTCAGTGCCTTTAACTACCACTGAACTTTCAGGGCTGTGACTCAACTGTAACAAGGAACAGGGCTAAGAACCTGCAGCCTTTGAAAACAACTATTTTTTTAAAGTGGGGGACCCAAATCAGCAGTAGAACCCCTCAGGTTCAGCCATAATACTTGTTAGGGAAAGAGCCTCAATGTCCGGAGCTGAGGTCTCATGGGTGAACTGCTTCAAGCTCTGAGTATCATTGAAAGAAAGAAAAGATATCATGTGGTTGCATAATTTATTTATTTTATTATTTCTATTTTTTGTTTTGTTTTGTTTTGTTTTAGAAAAGGCCTCAGTCTGTAGCTATGGCTGACCTAGGACAGACTACACGTGTTAATTAGGGTTTCACAGCTGAGAAACAGACCATACCTATGTAAGACTTAGAAAACACAACAATCATTGGTGGCTCGAGGTCTTAATGAGAGCACTCTGGAGGCAGAGGCAGTCAGTTTTTGAGATCGAGGCCAGCCTGGTTAAAGACAGAGATAGGCAGGGCTAGGCAAGGCAGGGCTGGGCTAGGCTAGGCTAGGCAAGGGGCTGGGCTAGTCAAGGCAAGGGACTAGGCTAGGCTACTCAAGGGGCTAGGCAAGACAGACAGACAGAGAGAAAGACAGACAAGGATGGCAGGCCTGCCTGGTTTTTCTTTCTTTCTTATCCCTTTTAAAAAATGTTTATTTATTTATTTATTTATTTATTTATTTATTTATTTATTTACTTATTAGATATAAGTACACTGTAGCTGTCTTCAGACACTCCAGAAGAGGGTGTCAGATTCTGCAGAATCTATATCCCTCTTATGGTCTGCATATAATGTACATAAACACAGCCTCACATTTACTTCTAAAAATTTAAACATGTGTGGGGCCAATGAAAGGGATCAACAATTAACAGCATTGTCTCCTCTTATAGATAACCTGGGATCAACTACCAGCAACTATATGGTGGCCCATCTCCATTTCCAGGGGATCAGACAGACAGACAGACAAGGATGGCAGGCTTGCCTGGTCTCTCTTTCTTTATTATCCTTTTTTAAAAATGTTCATTTGTTTATTTATGAATTTATTAGATATAAGTACACTGTAGCTGTCTTCAGACACTCCAGAAGAGGGTGTCAGATTCTGGAGAATCTAAATCCCTCTTATGGTCTGCATATTCGGTACATAAACACAGCCTCGCATATACTTCTAAAAATTTAAAGATGGGTGGGGCCACTGAAAGGGCTCAACAATTAACAGCATTGTCTCCTCTTCCAGAGAACCTGGGATCAACTACAAGCAACTCTATGGTGGCCCATCTCCAGGTCCAGAGGATCAGACAGACAGACAGACAGACAGAGATAAGGATGGCAGGCCTGCCTGGTCTTTCTTTCTTTCTTATCTTTTTAAAAAATGTTTATTTCTTTATTTATGTATTTATTAGATATAAGTACACTGTATCCGTCATAGACACTCCAAAAGACGGTGTCAGATTCTGGAGAATATAAATCCCTCTTAAAGGGTCTGAATATGATGTACATAAACACAGCATCACATTTACTTCTAGAAATTTAAAGATGGGTGGGGCCACTGAAAGGGCTGAACAATTAACAGCATTGTCTCCTCTTCAGAAGACCTGGGTTCAACTATCAGCAACAAAATGGTGGCCCATCTCCAGTTCCAGGAGATCAGACAGACAGACAAACAGAGAGACAGACAGACAGACAAAGATAAGGAGGGCAGCCCTGCCTGGTCTTTCTTTCTTTCTTATCCTTTTAAAAAAATGTTTATTTATTTATTTATTTATTTATTTATTTATGTATTTATTAGATATAAGTACACTGAAGCTGTCTTCAGACACTCTAGAAGAGGGTGTCATATTCTGGAGAATCTAAATCCCTCTTATGGTCTGCATATGATGTACATAAACACGGCCTCACATATACTTCTAAAAATTTAAAGATGTGTGGGCCCACTGAAAGGGCTCAACAATTAAAAGCATTGTCTCCTTTTCCAGAGAACCTGGGATCAACTACAAGCAACTCTATGGTGGCCCATCTCCAGTTCCAGAGGATCAGACAGACAGACAGACAGACAGACAAGGATGGCAGGCTTGCCTGGTTTCTCTTTCTTTATTATCCTTTTTTAAAAATGTTTATTTGTTTATTTATGAATTTATTAGATATAAGTACACTGTAGCAGTCTTCAGACACTCTAGAAGAGTGTGTCATCTTCTGGAGAATCTAAATCCCTCTTATGGTCTGCATATGATGTACATAAACACAACCTCACATATACTTCTAAAAATGTAAAGATGGGTGAGCCCACTGAAATGACTCAACAATTAACAGCATTGTCTCTTCTTCCAGAGAACGTGGGATAAACTACCAGCAACTATATGGTGGCCCATTTCAAGTTCCAGGGGATAAGACAGACATACAGACAGACAGAGATAAGGATGGCAGGCCTGCTTGATTTTTCTTTCTTTCTTATCCTTTTTAAAAAAGGTTTATTTATTTATTTATTTATTCATTTATTTATTTATTTATTTATTTATTTATTTATTTATTAGATATAAGTACACTGTAGCTGTCTTCAGGCACTCTAGAAGAGGGTGTCAGATTCTGGAGAATCTATATCCCTCCTATGGTCTGCATATGATGTACATGAACACAGCCTCACATATACTTCTAAAAATTTAAAGATGGGTGGGGCCACTGAAAGGACTCAACAATTAACAGCATTGTCTCCTCTTCCAGAGAACCTGGAATCAACTACCTTCAACTATATGGTGGCTCATCTCCAGTTCCAGGGTATCTGACAGATAGACAGACAGACAGATAGACAGACATGGTGGCAGGCCTGCCTGGTCTTTCTTTCTTTCTTATACTTTTTAAAAAATGTTTATTTATTTATTTATGTATTTATTAGATATAAGTACACTGAAGCTGTCTTCAGACACTCTAGAAGAGGGTGTCATATTCTGGAGAATCTAAATCCCTCTTATGGTCTGCATATGATGTACATAAACACGGCCTCATATATACTTCTAAAAATTTAAAGATGTGTGGGCCCACTGAAAGGGCTCAACAATTAAAAGCATTGTCTCCTTTTCCAGAGAACCTGGGATCAACTACAAGCAACTCTATGGTGGCCCATCTCCAGTTCCAGAGGATCAGACAGACAGACAGACAGACAGAGATAAGGATGGCAGTCCTGCCTGGTCTTTCTTTCTTTCTTATCCTTTTTAAAAAATGTTTGTTTATTTATTTATTTATTTATTTATTTATTTATTAGATATAAGTACACTGTAGCTATCTTCAGACACTCCAGAAGAGGGTGTCAGATTCTGGAGTATCGATATCCCTCTTATGGTCTGCATATGATGTACATAAACACAGCCTCACATATACTTCTAAAAATTAAAATATGTGTGGGGCCACTTAAAGGTCTCAACAATTAACAGCATTGTCAACTCTACCAGAGATCCTGGGATCAACTACCAGCAACTATATGGTGGCCCATCTCCAGTTCCAGCTGATCAGACAGACAGACAGACAGACAAGGATAATGATGGCAGGCCTACCTGGTCTTTCTTTCTTTCTTATCCTTTTTAAAAAATGTTTATTCATATATTTATGTATTTATTAGATATAAGTACAATGTAGCTGTCTTCAAACAATCAAGAAGAGGGTGTCAGATTCTGGAGAATCTAAATCCCTCTTATGGTCTGCATATGATGTACATAAACACAGCCTCAACTTTACTTCTAAAAATTTAAAGATGGGTGGGGCCACTGAAATGGCTCAACAATTAACAGCATTGTCTCCTCTTCCAGAGAGCCTGGGATCAACTTCCAGCAACTATATGGTGGCCCATCTCCAGTTCCAGGGTATCAAACAGACAGACAGACAGACAGAGTTAAGGATGGAGGCCTGCCTGGTCTTTCTTTCTTTCTTATCCTTTTTAAAAATATTTATTTTTTATATATGTATTCATTAGATATAAGTAAACTGTATCTGTTTCAGACACTCCAGAAGAGGTTGTCAGATTCTGGAGAATCTAAATCCCTCTTATGTTCTGAATATGATGTACATAAACACAGCCTCACATATACTTCTAAAAATTAAAAATGGGTGGGGCCACTGAAAGGGCTCAACAATTAATAGCATTGTCTCCTCTTCCAGAGAACCTGGGATCAACTACCAGCTCCTACAAGGTGGCCCATCTCCAGTTCCAGGGGATCAGACAGACAGACAGACAGACAGAGATAATGATGGCAGGCCTGCCTGGTCTTTCTTTCTTTCTTATCCTTTTTAAAAAATATTTATTTATTTATTTATTTATTTATTTATTTATTTATTTATTTCTTAGATATAAGTACACTGTAGCTGTCTTCAGACACTCCAGAGGAGGGTGTCAGATTCTGGAGAATGTAAATCCCTCTTATGGTCTGCATAGGATGTACATAAACACAGCCTCACATATACTGAGCTGAGTTGTCACAGGCCAACTGCTGGAATTTCTGAGTACCACCTAGAGAGAGAAAAGCTATGCTGTGGTTTCTTAATTTATGTATTTTATTATTTCTATTTGTTGTTTTGTTTTGTTTTATTTGTTTTTAGAGAAGTCCTCAGTCTGTAGCTCTGGCTGACCCAGGACTGCCTACTTGTGTTAATTAGGGTTTCACAGCTGAGAACAGACACCAAGAGCAAGGTAAGGCTTAGAAAACCCTACATTCAGTGGTGGCTCAAGCTCTTAATGAGAGCACTCTGTAGGTAGAGGCAGTCAGTTTCTGAGTTCGAGGCCACCCTGGTGAAAGACAGGGCTAGGGTAGGGGCTAGGGTGAGGAAAGAAAGAAAGAAAGAAAAAGTTTTTATAAAAGTTTTATAAAAAGTGTTAAAGTTTTTAAAAATTAAAAAAAAAAATACCAGATCACCATCACACAGCATTGGCTGTCTTCAGGTGTATCCTTTCAGCCTCCAAAACAAAAAACAATGGCTGGCTGTCTTCAGGTGTATCCTATTCTCGAGTCTTATTTCCAACCTTAGAGCTGGGCTGAGCTGCCTCATTATGTAATTGCAAACCTTCCTTGGTTTGTCTTTTCCATTTCTAAGACTAACAGGCCTTTTTCTATTTATTGAATATGCTCATGACTGTCCTTTAGATATAGTAAATATAACTGTTGCTTATAAAACTTGTTTTCTAGGAATTTTTAAAGGGCAATGGCAGAGTTTATTTATAAAAAAATATTTTGCATTTATTTATTTGTGTGAGTGATGAAGCTCAGGTCTTCAAACTCGTCAGGAGGTATGATTACCTCCCCTCTCTCTCAACCCCTCTCTCTCCTCTCTCAATGATTGTGTAAGAATGTTTTGCATGTGTATGCTGTGCCCACAGACTCCAGAACAGAGTATTAGATCCCCTGGAACTGGAGATGGGCCACCATATATAATACTGGTAATTGAGCCCAGGTTCTCTGGAAGAGGAGACAATGCTCTTAATTGTTGAGCCCTCTCTGTAGCCACATCTTTTTTCTTTCTTTTTTTTTTTTTTTGAGTATATGAGGCTGTGTTTATATACATCATATGCAGACAATAAGAATGATTTAGATTCTTCAGAATCTGACACCCTCTTCTGGACTGTCTGAAGATAGCTACAGCATACTTAAATATAATAAATAAATAAATCTTTAAAAAGAAAAGGAAAAGTAAAAAAGAAAGATCAGGCCTGCCATATGCGTGTTCATAGAGGAAAATGGAAGAGACCCCAATCTAACCTCAGCAGGGTGCTTCCTTCTGGATGGTAGCTCACAGTTTCATCCCAGCAAGACAGGCAAATCACTGAGTTCAAGTACAGTAAGGTTCAGGACAGCCAAGGTTAGGAAGGAAAAGGGTCTATGTTGAGAATACAAACCGACAAAACAACAACTAGGAAAAAGAAGTGACAGTTTAACTTGGGGTAGGGTACCAACAAGAGAAAGCTTTCTGTTACCACTTACAAACACCAGTAGCCTTGCACTCTTCTGCCCAGGTCCCTGCCTTCCTTTCTAGGAATTCTAAGGATGCCAGGGGGGGGGGGGAATCCAGATTAACTTTTTAAAAACAAAGACTTGGTCTTTGATGTCTATAGGAAGCCCTTCTCAGTGCCTTTAACTACCACTGAACTTTCAGGGCTGTGACTCAACTGTAACAAGGAACAGGGCTAAGAACCTGCAGCCTTTGAAAACAACTATTTTTTTAAAGTGGGGGACCCAAATCAGCAGTAGAACCCCTCAGGTTCAGCCATAATACTTGTTAGGGAAAGAGCCTCAATGTCCGGAGCTGAGGTCTCATGGGTGAACTGCTTCAAGCTCTGAGTATCATTGAAAGAAAGAAAAGATATCATGTGGTTGCATAATTTATTTATTTTATTATTTCTATTTTTTGTTTTCTTTTGTTTTGTTTTAGAAAAGGCCTCAGTCTGTAGCTATGGCTGACCTAGGACAGACTACACGTGTTAATTAGGGTTTCACAGCTGAGAAACAGACCATACCTATGTAAGACTTAGAAAACACAACAATCATTGGTGGCTCGAGGTCTTAATGAGAGCACTCTGGAGGCAGAGGCAGTCAGTTTTTGAGATCGAGGCCAGCCTGGTTAAAGACAGAGATAGGCAGGGCTAGGCAAGGCAGGGCTGGGCTAGGCTAGGCTAGGCAAGGGGCTGGGCTAGTCAAGGCAAGGGACTAGGCTAGGCTACTCAAGGGGCTAGGCAAGACAGACAGACAGAGAGAAAGACAGACAAGGATGGCAGGCCTGCCTGGTTTTTCTTTCTTTCTTATCCCTTTTAAAAAATGTTTATTTATTTATTTATTTATTTATTTATTTATTTATTTATTTACTTATTAGATATAAGTACACTGTAGCTGTCTTCAGACACTCCAGAAGAGGGTGTCAGATTCTGCAGAATCTATATCCCTCTTATGGTCTGCATATAATGTACATAAACACAGCCTCACATTTACTTCTAAAAATTTAAACATGTGTGGGGCCAATGAAAGGGATCAACAATTAACAGCATTGTCTCCTCTTATAGATAACCTGGGATCAACTACCAGCAACTATATGGTGGCCCATCTCCATTTCCAGGGGATCAGACAGACAGACAGACAAGGATGGCAGGCTTGCCTGGTCTCTCTTTCTTTATTATCCTTTTTTAAAAATGTTCATTTGTTTATTTATGAATTTATTAGATATAAGTACACTGTAGCTGTCTTCAGACACTCCAGAAGAGGGTGTCAGATTCTGGAGAATCTAAATCCCTCTTATGGTCTGCATATTCGGTACATAAACACAGCCTCGCATATACTTCTAAAAATTTAAAGATGGGTGGGGCCACTGAAAGGGCTCAACAATTAACAGCATTGTCTCCTCTTCCAGAGAACCTGGGATCAACTACAAGCAACTCTATGGTGGCCCATCTCCAGGTCCAGAGGATCAGACAGACAGACAGACAGACAGAGATAAGGATGGCAGGCCTGCCTGGTCTTTCTTTCTTTCTTATCTTTTTAAAAAAATGTTTATTTCTTTATTTATGTATTTATTAGATATAAGTACACTGTATCCGTCATAGACACTCCAAAAGACGGTGTCAGATTCTGGAGAATATAAATCCCTCTTAAAGGGTCTGAATATGATGTACATAAACACAGCATCACATTTACTTCTAGAAATTTAAAGATGGGTGGGGCCACTGAAAGGGCTGAACAATTAACAGCATTGTCTCCTCTTCAGAAGACCTGGGTTCAACTATCAGCAACAAAATGGTGGCCCATCTCCAGTTCCAGGAGATCAGACAGACAGACAAACAGAGAGACAGACAGACAGACAAAGATAAGGAGGGCAGCCCTGCCTGGTCTTTCTTTCTTTCTTATCCTTTTAAAAAAATGTTTATTTATTTATTTATTTATTTATTTATTTATGTATTTATTAGATATAAGTACACTGAAGCTGTCTTCAGACACTCTAGAAGAGGGTGTCATATTCTGGAGAATCTAAATCCCTCTTATGGTCTGCATATGATGTACATAAACACGGCCTCACATATACTTCTAAAAATTTAAAGATGTGTGGGCCCACTGAAAGGGCTCAACAATTAAAAGCATTGTCTCCTTTTCCAGAGAACCTGGGATCAACTACAAGCAACTCTATGGTGACCCATCTCCAGTTCCAGAGGATCAGACAGACAGACAGACAGACAGACAAGGATGGCAGGCTTGTCTGGTTTCTCTTTCTTTATTATCCTTTTTTAAAAATGTTTATTTGTTTATTTATGAATTTATTAGATATAAGTACACTGTAGCAGTCTTCAGACACTCTAGAAGAGTGTGTCATCTTCTGGAGAATCTAAATCCCTCTTATGGTCTGCATATGATGTACATAAACACAACCTCACATATACTTCTAAAAATGTAAAGATGGGTGAGCCCACTGAAATGACTCAACAATTAACAGCATTGTCTCTTCTTCCAGAGAACGTGGGATAAACTACCAGCAACTATATGGTGGCCCATTTCAAGTTCCAGGGGATAAGACAGACATACAGACAGACAGAGATAAGGATGGCAGGCCTGCTTGATTTTTCTTTCTTTCTTATCCTTTTTAAAAAAGGTTTATTTATTTATTTATTTATTCATTTATTTATTTATTTATTTATTTATTTATTTATTTATTAGATATAAGTACACTGTAGCTGTCTTCAGGCACTCCAGAAGAGGGTGTCAGATTCTGGAGAATCTATATCCCTCCTATGGTCTGCATATGATGTACATGAACACAGCCTCACATATACTTCTAAAAATTTAAAGATGGGTGGGGCCACTGAAAGGACTCAACAATTAACAGCATTGTCTCCTCTTCCAGAGAACCTGGAATCAACTACCTTCAACTATATGGTGGCTCATCTCCAGTTCCAGGGTATCTGACAGATAGACAGACAGACAGATAGACAGACATGGTGGCAGGCCTGCCTGGTCTTTCTTTCTTTCTTATACTTTTTAAAAAATGTTTATTTATTTATTTATGTATTTATTAGATATAAGTACACTGAAGCTGTCTTCAGACACTCTAGAAGAGGGTGTCATATTCTGGAGAATCTAAATCCCTCTTATGGTCTGCATATGATGTACATAAACACGGCCTCACATATACTTCTAAAAATTTAAAGATGTGTGGGCCCACTGAAAGGGCTCAACAATTAAAAGCATTGTCTCCTTTTCCAGAGAACCTGGGATCAACTACAAGCAACTCTATGGTGGCCCATCTCCAGTTCCAGAGGATCAGACAGACAGACAGACAGACAGAGATAAGGATGGCAGTCCTGCCTGGTCTTTCTTTCTTTCTTATCCTTTTTAAAAAATGTTTGTTTATTTATTTATTTATTTATTTATTTATTTATTTATTTATTAGATATAAGTACACTGTAGCTATCTTCAGACACTCCAGAAGAGGGTGTCAGATTCTGGAGTATCGATATCCCTCTTATGGTCTGCATATGATGTACATAAACACAGCCTCACATATACTTCTAAAAATTAAAATATGTGTGGGGCCACTTAAAGGTCTCAACAATTAACAGCATTGTCAACTCTACCAGAGATCCTGGGATCAACTACCAGCAACTATATGGTGGCCCATCTCCAGTTCCAGCTGATCAGACAGACAGACAGACAGACAAGGATAATGATGGCAGGCCTACCTGGTCTTTCTTTCTTTCTTATCCTTTTTAAAAAATGTTTATTCATATATTTATGTATTTATTAGATATAAGTACAATGTAGCTGTCTTCAAACAATCAAGAAGAGGGTGTCAGATTCTGCAGAATCTAAATCCCTCTTATGGTCTGCATATGATGTACATAAACACAGCCTCAACTTTACTTCTAAAAATTTAAAGATGGGTGGGGCCACTGAAATGGCTCAACAATTAACAGCATTGTCTCCTCTTCCAGAGAGCCTGGGATCAACTTCCAGCAACTATATGGTGGCCCATCTCCAGTTCCAGGGTATCAAACAGACAGACAGACAGACAGAGTTAAGGATGGAGGCCTGCCTGGTCTTTCTTTCTTTCTTATCCTTTTTAAAAATATTTATTTTTTATATATGTATTCATTAGATATAAGTAAACTGTATCTGTTTCAGACACTCCAGAAGAGGTTGTCAGATTCTGGAGAATCTAAATCCCTCTTATGTTCTGAATATGATGTACATAAACACAGCCTCACATATACTTCTAAAAATTAAAAATGGGTGGGGCCACTGAAAGGGCTCAACAATTAATAGCATTGTCTCCTCTTCCAGAGAACCTGGGATCAACTACCAGCTCCTACAAGGTGGCCCATCTCCAGTTCCAGGGGATCAGACAGACAGACAGACAGACAGAGATAATGATGGCAGGCCTGCCTGGTCTTTCTTTCTTTCTTATCCTTTTTAAAAAATATTTATTTATTTATTTATTTATTTATTTATTTATTTATTTATTTATTTATTTCTTAGATATAAGTACACTGTAGCTGTCTTCAGACACTCCAGAGGAGGGTGTCAGATTCTGGAGAATGTAAATCCCTCTTATGGTCTGCATAGGATGTACATAAACACAGCCTCACATATACTGAGCTGAGTTGTCACAGGCCAACTGCTGGAATTTCTGAGTACCACCTAGAGAGAGAAAAGCTATGCTGTGGTTTCTTAATTTATGTATTTTATTATTTCTATTTGTTGTTTTGTTTTGTTTTATTTGTTTTTAGAGAAGTCCTCAGTCTGTAGCTCTGGCTGACCCAGGACTGCCTACTTGTGTTAATTAGGGTTTCACAGCTGAGAACAGACACCAAGAGCAAGGTAAGGCTTAGAAAACCCTACATTCAGTGGTGGCTCAAGCTCTTAATGAGAGCACTCTGTAGGTAGAGGCAGTCAGTTTCTGAGTTCGAGGCCACCCTGGTGAAAGACAGGGCTAGGGTAGGGGCTAGGGTGAGGAAAGAAAGAAAGAAAGAAAAAGTTTTTATAAAAGTTTTATAAAAAGTGTTAAAGTTTTTAAAAATTAAAAAAAAAAATACCAGATCACCATCACACAGCATTGGCTGTCTTCAGGTGTATCCTTTCAGCCTCCAAAACAAAAAACAATGGCTGGCTGTCTTCAGGTGTATCCTATTCTCGAGTCTTATTTCCAACCTTAGAGCTGGGCTGAGCTGCCTCATTATGTAATTGCAAACCTTCCTTGGTTTGTCTTTTCCATTTCTAAGACTAACAGGCCTTTTTCTATTTATTGAATATGCTCATGACTGTCCTTTAGATATAGTAAATATAACTGTTGCTTATAAAACTTGTTTTCTAGGAATTTTTAAAGGGCAATGGCAGAGTTTATTTATAAAAAAATATTTTGCATTTATTTATTTGTGTGAGTGATGAAGCTCAGGTCTTCAAACTCGTCAGGAGGTATGATTACCTCCCCTCTCTCTCAACCCCTCTCTCTCCTCTCTCAATGATTGTGTAAGAATGTTTTGCATGTGTATGCTGTGCCCACAGACTCCAGAACAGAGTATTAGATCCCCTGGAACTGGAGATGGGCCACCATATATAATACTGGTAATTGAGCCCAGGTTCTCTGGAAGAGGAGACAATGCTCTTAATTGTTGAGCCCTCTCTGTAGCCACATCTTTTTTCTTTCTTTTTTTTTTTTTTTTGAGTATATGAGGCTGTGTTTATATACATCATATGCAGACAATAAGAATGATTTAGATTCTTCAGAATCTGACACCCTCTTCTGGACTGTCTGAAGATAGCTACAGCATACTTAAATATAATAAATAAATAAATCTTTAAAAAGAAAAGGAAAAGTAAAAAAGAAAGATCAGGCCTGCCATATGCGTGTTCATAGAGGAAAATGGAAGAGACCCCAATCTAACCTCAGCAGGGTGCTTCCTTCTGGATGGTAGCTCACAGTTTCATCCCAGCAAGACAGGCAAATCACTGAGTTCAAGTACAGTAAGGTTCAGGACAGCCAAGGTTAGGAAGGAAAAGGGTCTATGTTGAGAATACAAACCGACAAAA
Organism: Mus caroli; assembly: GCF_978045245.1. Classification (NCBI taxonomy): domain Eukaryota; kingdom Metazoa; phylum Chordata; class Mammalia; order Rodentia; family Muridae; genus Mus; species Mus caroli. Next base: position 3,094,500 of record NW_028227285.1, on the reverse strand, counting down.
CAACAACTAGGAAAAAGAAGTGACAGTTTAACTTGGGGTAGGGTACCAACAAGAGAAAGCTTTCTGTTACCACTTACAAACACCAGTAGCCTTGCACTCTTCTGCCCAGGTCCCTGCCTTCCTTTCTAGGAATTCTAAGGATGCCAGGGGGGGGGGGAATCCAGATTAACTTTTTAAAAACAAAGACTTGGTCTTTGATGTCTATAGGAAGCCCTTCTCAGTGCCTTTAACTACCACTGAACTTTCAGGGCTGTGACTCAACTGTAACAAGGAACAGGGCTAAGAACCTGCAGCCTTTGAAAACAACTATTTTTTTAAAGTGGGGGACCCAAATCAGCAGTAGAACCCCTCAGGTTCAGCCATAATACTTGTTAGGGAAAGAGCCTCAATGTCCGGAGCTGAGGTCTCATGGGTGAACTGCTTCAAGCTCTGAGTATCATTGAAAGAAAGAAAAGATATCATGTGGTTGCATAATTTATTTATTTTATTATTTCTATTTTTTGTTTTCTTTTGTTTTGTTTTAGAAAAGGCCTCAGTCTGTAGCTATGGCTGACCTAGGACAGACTACACGTGTTAATTAGGGTTTCACAGCTGAGAAACAGACCATACCTATGTAAGACTTAGAAAACACAACAATCATTGGTGGCTCGAGGTCTTAATGAGAGCACTCTGGAGGCAGAGGCAGTCAGTTTTTGAGATCGAGGCCAGCCTGGTTAAAGACAGAGATAGGCAGGGCTAGGCAAGGCAGGGCTGGGCTAGGCTAGGCTAGGCAAGGGGCTGGGCTAGTCAAGGCAAGGGACTAGGCTAGGCTACTCAAGGGGCTAGGCAAGACAGACAGACAGAGAGAAAGACAGACAAGGATGGCAGGCCTGCCTGGTTTTTCTTTCTTTCTTATCCCTTTTAAAAAATGTTTATTTATTTATTTATTTATTTATTTATTTATTTATTTACTTATTAGATATAAGTACACTGTAGCTGTCTTCAGACACTCCAGAAGAGGGTGTCAGATTCTGCAGAATCTATATCCCTCTTATGGTCTGCATATAATGTACATAAACACAGCCTCACATTTACTTCTAAAAATTTAAACATGTGTGGGGCCAATGAAAGGGATCAACAATTAACAGCATTGTCTCCTCTTATAGATAACCTGGGATCAACTACCAGCAACTATATGGTGGCCCATCTCCATTTCCAGGGGATCAGACAGACAGACAGACAAGGATGGCAGGCTTGCCTGGTCTCTCTTTCTTTATTATCCTTTTTTAAAAATGTTCATTTGTTTATTTATGAATTTATTAGATATAAGTACACTGTAGCTGTCTTCAGACACTCCAGAAGAGGGTGTCAGATTCTGGAGAATCTAAATCCCTCTTATGGTCTGCATATTCGGTACATAAACACAGCCTCGCATATACTTCTAAAAATTTAAAGATGGGTGGGGCCACTGAAAGGGCTCAACAATTAACAGCATTGTCTCCTCTTCCAGAGAACCTGGGATCAACTACAAGCAACTCTATGGTGGCCCATCTCCAGGTCCAGAGGATCAGACAGACAGACAGACAGACAGAGATAAGGATGGCAGGCCTGCCTGGTCTTTCTTTCTTTCTTATCTTTTTAAAAAAATGTTTATTTCTTTATTTATGTATTTATTAGATATAAGTACACTGTATCCGTCATAGACACTCCAAAAGACGGTGTCAGATTCTGGAGAATATAAATCCCTCTTAAAGGGTCTGAATATGATGTACATAAACACAGCATCACATTTACTTCTAGAAATTTAAAGATGGGTGGGGCCACTGAAAGGGCTGAACAATTAACAGCATTGTCTCCTCTTCAGAAGACCTGGGTTCAACTATCAGCAACAAAATGGTGGCCCATCTCCAGTTCCAGGAGATCAGACAGACAGACAAACAGAGAGACAGACAGACAGACAAAGATAAGGAGGGCAGCCCTGCCTGGTCTTTCTTTCTTTCTTATCCTTTTAAAAAAATGTTTATTTATTTATTTATTTATTTATTTATGTATTTATTAGATATAAGTACACTGTAGCTGTCTTCAGACACTCTAGAAGAGGGTGTCATCTTCTGGAGAATCTAAATCCCTCTTATGGTCTGCATATGATGTACATAAACACAGCCTCACATATACTTCTAAAAATTTAAAGATGGGTGGGCCCACTGAAAGGGCTCAACAATTAACAGCATTGTCTCTTCTTCCAGAGAACGTGGGATCAACTACCAGCAACTATATGGTGGCCCATCTCAAGTTCCAGGGGATAAGACAGACAGACAGACAGACAGAGATAAGGATGGCAGGCCTGCCTGATTTTTCATTCTTTCTTATCCTTTTAAAAAAATGTTTATTTATTTATTTATTTATTCATTTATTCATTTATTTATTTATTTATGTATTTAAGATATAAGTACACTGTAGCTGTCGTCAGACTCTCCAGAAGACGGTGCATATTCTGGAGAATCTAAATCCCTCTTATGGTCTGCATATGATTTACATAAACACAGCCTCACATATACTTCTAAAAATTTAAAGAAGGGTGGGGCCACTCTAAAAGCTCAACAATTAACAGCATTGTCTCCTCTTCCAGAGTACCTGGGATCAACTACCAGCAACTATATGGTGGCCCATCTCCAGTTCCAGGGGATCATACAGACAGACATACAGACAGTAATAAGGATGGCAGGCCTGCCTGGTCTTTCTTTCTTTCTTTCTTATCCTTTTTAAAAAATGTTTATTTATATATTTATTTATGGATTTATTAGATATTAGTACACTGTAGCTGTCTTCAGACACTCCAGAAGAGGGTGTCAAATTCTGGAATCTAAATCCCTCTTATGGTCTGCATATGATGTACATAAACACAGCCTCACATATACTTCTAAAAATTTAAAGATGTGTGGGGTCACTGAGAGGGCTCAACAATTAACAGCATTGTCTCCTCTTTCAGAGAACCTTGGATCAACTACCAGCAACTATATGGTGGCCCATCTCCAGTTCCAGGGGATCAGACAGACAGACAGACAGACAGAGATAAGGATGGCAGGCCTGCCTGGTCTTACATTCTTTCTTATCCTTTTTCAAAAATGTTTATTTATTTATTTATTTATTTATTTATTTATTTATTTATTTATTTATTATAAGTACACTGTAGCTGTCTTCAGACACTCCAGTATAGGGTGTCAGATTCTGGAGAATCTAAATCCTCTTATAAATTGAATATGATGTACATAAACACAGCCTCACATATACTTCTAAATATTTAAAGAAGTGTGGGGCCACTGAAAGGGCTCAACAATTAACAGCATTGTCTCCTCTTCCAGAGAACCTTGGATCAACTACCAGCAAGTATATGGTGGCCCATCTCCAGTTCCCGGGGATCAGATAGACAGACAGACAGACAGACAGAGATATGGATGGCAGGCCTACCTGGTCTTTCTTTCTTTCTTATCCTTTTTAAAAATGTTTATTTATTTATTTATTTATTTATCTATTTATTTATTTGATATAAGTACACTGTAGCTGTCTTCAGACACTCCAGAAGAGGGTGTCAGATTCTGGAGAGTCTAAATCCCTCTTATGGTCTGCATATGATGTACATAAACACAGCCTCACATTTACTACTAAATATTTAAAGATGGGTGGCGCCACTGAAAGGGCTCAACAATTAACATCATTGTCTCCTCTTCCAGAGAACCTGGGATCAACTACCAGCAATTATTCGTGGCCCATCTCCAGTTCCCAGGGATCAGATTGACAGACAGACAGACAGACAGAGATATGGATGGCAGGCCTGCCTGGTCTTTCTTTCTGTCATATCCTTTTAAAAAAATGTTTATTTATTTATTTATTTATTTATTTATTTATTTATTTATTTATTTATTAGATATAAGTACACTGTAGCTGTTCAGACACTCCAGAAGAGGGTGTCAGATTCTGGAGAATCTAAATCCCTCTTATGGTCTGCATATGATGTACATAAACACAGCCTCACATATACTTCTAAAAATTTAAAGAAGGGTGGGGCCACTCTAAAAGCTCAACAATTAACAGCATTGTCTCCTCTTCCAGAGTACCTGGGATCAACTACCAGCAACTATATGGTGGCCCATCTCCAGTTCCAGGGGATCATACAGACAGACATACAGACAGTGCTAAGGATGGCAGGCCTGCCTGGTCTTTCTTTCTTTCTTATTCTTTTTAAAAAAATGTTTATTTATATATTTATTTATGTATTTATTAGATATAAGTACACTGTAGCTGTCTTCAGACACTCCAGAAGAGGGTGTCAGATTCTGGAGAATCTAAATCCCTCTTATGGTCTGCATATGATGTACATAAACACAGCCTAACATATACTTCTAAAAATTAAAAGATGTGTGGGGCCACTGAAAGGGCTCAAAAATTAACAGCATTGTCTCCTCTTATAGAGAACCTGGGATCAACTACCAGCAACTCTATGGTGGTCCATCTCCAGTTCCAGGGGATCAGACAGACAGACAGACAGACAGTGATAAGGGTGGCAGGCCTGCCTGGTCTTTCTTTCTTTCTTATCCTTTTTTTAAAAAAATGTTTGTTTATTTATTTATTTAATTATTTATTAGATATAAGTACACTGTAGCTGTTCACACACTGCAGAAGAGGGTGTCAGATTCTGGAGAATCTAAATCCCTCTTATGGTCTGCATATGATGTACATAAACACAGCCTCACATATACTTCTAAAAATTTAAAGAAGGGTGGGGCCACTCTAAAAGCTCAACAATTAACAGCATTGTCTCCTCTTCCAGAGTACCTGGGATCAAATACCAGCAACTATATGGTGGCCCATCTCCAGTTCCAGGGGATCATACAGACAGACATACAGACAGTGATAAGGATGGCAGGCCTGCCTGGTCTTTCTTTCTTTCTTATCCTTTTTAAAAAAATGTTTATTTATATATTTATTTATGGATTTATTATATATAAGTACACTGTAGCTGTCTTCAGACACTCCAGAAGAGGGTGTCAGATTCTGGAGAATCTAAATCCCTCTTATGGTCTGCATATGATGTACATAAACACAGCCTCACATATACTTCTAAAAATTTAAAGTTGTGTGGGGCCACTGGGAGGGCTCAACAATTAACAGCATTGTCTCCTCTTTCAGAGAACCTGGGATAAACTACCAGCACCTTATGGTGGCCCATCTCCAGTTCCAGTGGATCAGACCGACAGACAGACAGAGAGACAGAGATAAGGATGGCAGGCCTGCCTGGTCTTTCTTTATTTCTTATTCGTTTTAAAAAATGTTTATTTATTTATTTATTTATTTATTTATGTATTTATTAGATATAAGTACACTGTAGCAGTCTTCAGACACTCTAGAAGAGTGTGTCATCTTCTGGAGAATCTAAATCCCTCTTATGGTCTGCATATGATGTACATAAACACAACCTCACATATACTTCTAAAAATGTAAAGATGGGTGAGCCCACTGAAATGACTCAACAATTAACAGCATTGTCTCTTCTTCCAGAGAACGTGGGATAAACTACCAGCAACTATATGGTGGCCCATTTCAAGTTCCAGGGGATAAGACAGACATACAGACAGACAGAGATAAGGATGGCAGGCCTGCTTGATTTTTCTTTCTTTCTTATCCTTTTTAAAAAAGGTTTATTTATTTATTTATTTATTCATTTATTTATTTATTTATTTATTTATTTATTAGATATAAGTACACTGTAGCTGTCTTCAGGCACTTTAGAAGAGGGTGTCAGATTCTGGAGAATCTATATCCCTCCTATGGTCTGCATATGATGTACATGAACACAGCCTCACATATACTTCTAAAAATTTAAAGATGGGTGGGGCCACTGAAAGGACTCAACAATTAACAGCATTGTCTCCTCTTCCAGAGAACCTGGAATCAACTACCATCAACTATATGGTGGCTCATCTCCAGTTCCAGGGTATCTGACAGATAGACAGACAGACAGATAGACAGACATGGTGGCAGGCCTGCCTGGTCTTTCTTTCTTTCTTATACTTTTTAAAAAATGTTTATTTATTTATTTATGTATTTATTAGATATAAGTACACTGAAGCTGTCTTCAGTCACTCTAGAAGAGGGTGTCATATTCTGGAGAATCTAAATCCCTCTTATGGTCTGCATATGATGTACATAAACACGGCCTCACATATACTTCTAAAAATTTAAAGATGTGTGGGCCCACTGAAAGGGCTCAACAATTAAAAGCATTGTCTCCTTTTCCAGAGAACCTGGGATCAACTACAAGCAACTCTATGGTGGCCCATCTCCAGTTCCAGAGGATCAGACAGACAGACAGACAGACAGAGATAAGGATGGCAGTCCTGCCTGGTCTTTCTTTCTTTCTTATCCTTTTTAAAAAATGTTTGTTTGTTTATTTATTTATTTATTTATTTATTTATTAGATATAAGTACACTGTAGCTATCTTCAGACACTCCAGAAGAGGGTGTCAGATTCTGGAGTATCGATATCCCTCTTATGGTCTGCATATGATGTACATAAACACAGCCTCACATATACTTCTAAAAATTAAAATATGTGTGGGGCCACTTAAAGGTCTCAACAATTAACAGCATTGTCAACTCTACCAGAGATCCTGGGATCAACTACCAGCAACTATATGGTGGCCCATCTCCAGTTCCAGCTGATCAGACAGACAGACAGACAGACAAGGATAATGATGGCAGGCCTACCTGGTCTTTCTTTCTTTCTTATCCTTTTTAAAAAATGTTTATTCATATATTGATGTATTTATTAGATATAAGTACAATGTAGCTGTCTTCAAACAATCAAGAAGAGGGTGTCAGATTCTGGAGAATCTAAATCCCACTTATGGTCTGCATATGATGTACATAAACACAGCCTCAACTTTACTTCTAAAAATTTAAAGATGGGTGGGGCCACTGAAATGGCTCAACAATTAACAGCATTGTCTCCTCTTCCAGAGAGCCTGGGATCAACTTCCAGCAACTATATGGTGGCCCATCTCCAGTTCCAGGGTATCAAACAGACAGACAGACAGACAGAGTTAAGGATGGAGGCCTGCCTGGTCTTTCTTTCTTTCTTATCCTTTTTAAAAATATTTATTTTTTATATATGTATTCATTAGATATAAGTAAACTGTATCTGTTTCAGACACTCCAGAAGAGGTTGTCAGATTCTGGAGAATCTAAATCCCTCTTATGTTCTGAATATGATGTACATAAACACAGCCTCACATATACTTCTAAAAATTAAAAATGGGTGGGGCCACTGAAAGGGCTCAACAATTAATAGCATTGTCTCCTCTTCCAGAGAACCTGGGATCAACTACCAGCTCCTACAAGGTGGCCCATCTCCAGTTCCAGGGGATCAGACAGACAGACAGACAGACAGAGATAATGATGGCAGGCCTGCCTGGTCTTTCTTTCTTTCTTATCCTTTTTAAAAAATATTTATTTATTTATTTATTTATTTATTTATTTATTTATTTCTTAGATATAAGTACACTGTAGCTGTCTTCAGACACTCCAGAGGAGGGTGTCAGATTCTGGAGAATGTAAATCCCTCTTATGGTCTGCATAGGATGTACATAAACACAGCCTCACATATACTGAGCTGAGTTGTCACAGGCCAACTGCTGGAATTTCTGAGTACCACCTAGAGAGAGAAAAGCTATGCTGTGGTTTCTTAATTTATGTATTTTATTATTTCAATTTGTTGTTTTGTTTTGTTTTATTTGTTTTTAGAGAAGTCCTCAGTCTGTAGCTCTGGCTGACCCAGGACTGCCTACTTGTGTTAATTAGGGTTTCACAGCTGAGAACAGACACCAAGAGCAAGGTAAGGCTTAGAAAACCCTACATTCAGTGGTGGCTCAAGCTCTTAATGAGAGCACTCTGTAGGTAGAGGCAGTCAGTTTCTGAGTTCGAGGCCACCCTGGTGAAAGACAGGGCTAGGGTAGGGGCTAGGGTGAGGAAAGAAAGAAAGAAAGAAAAAGTTTTTATAAAAGTTTTATAAAAAGTGTTAAAGTTTTTAAAAATTAAAAAAAAAATACCAGATCACCATCACACAGCATTGGCTGTCTTCAGGTGTATCCTTTCAGCCTCCAAAACAAAAAACAATGGCTGGCTGTCTTCAGGTGTATCCTATTCTCGAGTCTTATTTCCAACCTTAGAGCTGGGCTGAGCTGCCTCATTATGTAATTGCAAACCTTCCTTGGTTTGTCTTTTCCATTTCTAAGACTAACAGGCCTTTTTCTATTTATTGAATATGCTCATGACTGTCCTTTAGATATAGTAAATATAACTGTTGCTTATAAAACTTGTTTTCTAGGAATTTTTAAAGGGCAATGGCAGAGTTTATTTATAAAAAAATATTTTGCATTTATTTATTTGTGTGAGTGATGAAGCTCAGGTCTTCAAACTCGTCAGGAGGTATGATTACCTCCCCTCTCTCTCAACCCCTCTCTCTCCTCTCTCAATGATTGTGTAAGAATGTTTTGCATGTGTATGCTGTGCCCACAGACTCCAGAACAGAGTATTAGATCCCCTGGAACTGGAGATGGGCCACCATATATAATACTGGTAATTGAGCCCAGGTTCTCTGGAAGAGGAGACAATGCTCTTAATTGTTGAGCCCTCTCTGTAGCCACATCTTTTTTCTTTCTTTTTTTTTTTTTTTTGAGTATATGAGGCTGTGTTTATATACATCATATGCAGACAATAAGAATGATTTAGATTCTTCAGAATCTGACACCCTCTTCTGGACTGTCTGAAGATAGCTACAGCATACTTAAATATAATAAATAAATAAATCTTTAAAAAGAAAAGGAAAAGTAAAAAAGAAAGATCAGGCCTGCCATATGCGTGTTCATAGAGGAAAATGGAAGAGACCCCAATCTAACCTCAGCAGGGTGCTTCCTTCTGGATGGTAGCTCACAGTTTCATCCCAGCAAGACAGGCAAATCACTGAGTTCAAGGACAGTAAGGTTCAGGACAGCCAAGGTTAGGAAGGAAAAGGATCTATGTTGAGAATACAAACCGACAAAACAACAACTAGGAAAAAGAAGTGACAGTTTAACTTGGGGTAGGGTACCAACAAGAGAAAGCTTTCTGTTACCACTTACAAACACCAGTAGCCTTGCACCCTTCTGCCCAGGTCCCTGCCTTCCTTTCTAGGAATTCTAAGGATGCCAGGGGGTGGGGGAATCCAGATTAACTTTTTAAAAACAAACACTTGGTCTTTGATGTCTATAGGAAGCCCTTCTCAGTGCCTTTAACTACCACTGAACTTTCAGGGCTGTGACTCAACTGTAACAAGGAACAGGGCTAAGAACCTGCAGCCTTTGAAAACAACTATTTTTTTAAAGTGGGGGACCCAAATCAGCAGTAGAACCCCTCAGGTTCAGCCATAATACTTGTTAGGGAAAGAGCCTCAATGTCCGGAGCTGAGGTCTCATGGGTGAACTGCTTCAAGCTCTGAGTATCATTGAAAGAAAGAAAAGATATCATGTGGTTGCTTAATTTATTTATTTTATTATTTCTATTTTTTGTTTTCTTTTGTTTTGTTTTAGAAAAGGCCTCAGTCTGTAGCTATGGCTGACCTAGGACAGACTACACGTGTTAATTAGGGTTTCACAGCTGAGAAACAGACCATACCTATGTAAGACTTAGAAAACACAACAATCAGTGGTGGCTCGAGGTCTTAATGAGAGCACTCTGGAGGCAGAGGCAGTCAGTTTTTGAGATCGAAGCCAGCCTGGTTAAAGACAGGGATAGGCAGGGCTAGGCAAGGCAGGGCTGGGCTAGGCTAGGCTAGGCAAGGGGCTGGGCTAGTCAAGGCAAGGGACTAGGATAGGCTACTCAAGGGGCTAGGGAAGACAGACAGACAGAGAGAAAGACAGACAAGGATGGCAGGCCTGCCTGGTTTTTCTTTCTTTCTTATCCCTTTTAAAAAATGTTTATTTATATATTTATTTATTTATTTATTTATTTATTTATTTATTTATTTATTAGATATAAGTACACTGTAGCTGTCTTCAGACACTCCAGAAGAGGGTGTCAGATTCTGGAGAATCTATATATCTCTTATGGTCTGCATATGATGTACATAAACACAGCCTCACATTTACTTCTAAAAATTTAAACATGTGTGGGGCCAATGAAAGGGATCAACAATTAACAGCATTGTCTCCTCTTATAGATAACCTGGGATCAACTACCAGCAACTATATGGTGGCCCATCTCCATTTCCAGGGGATCAGACAGACAGACAGACAAGGATGGCAGGCTTGCCTGGTCTCTCTTTCTTTATTATCCTTTTTTAAAAATGTTCATTTGTTTATTTATGAATTTATTAGATATAAGTACACTGTAGCTGTCTTCAGACACTCCAGAAGAGGGTGTCAGATTCTGGAGAATCTAAATCCCTCTTATGGTCTGCATATTCGGTACATAAACACAGCCTCGCATATACTTCTAAAAATTTAAAGATGGGTGGGGCCACTGAAAGGGCTCAACAATTAACAGCATTGTCTCCTCTTCCAGAGAACCTGGGATCAACTACAAGCAACTCTATGGTGGCCCATCTCCAGGTCCAGAGGATCAGACAGACAGACAGACAGACAGAGATAAGGATGGCAGGCCTGCCTGGTCTTTCTTTCTTTCTTATCTTTTTTAAAAAATGTTTATTTCTTTATTTATGTATTTATTAGATATAAGTACACTGTATCCGTCATAGACACTCCAAAAGACGGTGTCAGATTCTGGAGAATATAAATCCCTCTTTAAGGGTCTGAATATGATGTACATAAACACAGCATCACATTTACTTCTAGAAATTTAAAGATGGGTGGGGCCACTGAAAGGGCTGAACAATTAACAGCATTGTCTCCTCTTCAGAAGACCTGGGATCAACTATCAGCAACAAAATGGTGGCCCATCTCCAGTTCCAGGAGATCAGACAGACAGAAAAACAGAGAGACAGACAGACAGACAAAGATAAGGAGGGCAGCCCTGCCTGGTCTTTCTTTCTTTCTTATCCTTTTAAAAAAATGTTTATTTATTTATTTATTTATTTATTTATTTATTTATGTATTTATTAGATATAAGTACACTGTAGCTGTCTTCAGACACTCTAGAAGAGGGTGTCATCTTCTGGAGAATCTAAATCCCTCTTATGGTCTGCATATGATGTACATAAACACAGCCTCACATATACTTCTAAAAATTTAAAGATGGGTGGGCCCACTGAAAGGGCTCAAAAATTAACAGCATTGTCTCTTCTTCCAGAGAACGTGGGATCAACTACCAGCAACTATATGGTGGCCCATCTCAAGTTCCAGGGGATAAGACAGACAGACAGACAGACAGAGATAAGGATGGCAGGCCTGCCTGATTTTTCATTCTTTCTTATCCTTTTAAAAAAAATGTTTATTTATTTATTTATTTATTCAGTTATTCATTTATTTATTTATTTATGTATTTAAGATATAAGTACACTGTAGCTGTCGTCAGACTCTCCAGAAGACGGTGCAGATTCTGGAGAATCTAAATCCCTCTTATGGTCTGCATATGATTTACATAAACACAGCCTCACATATACTTCTAAAAATTTAAAGAAGGGTGGGGCCACTCTAAAATCTCAACAATTAACAGCATTGTCTCCTCTTCCAGAGTACCTGGGATCAACTACCAGCAACTATATGGTGGCCCATCTCCAGTTCCAGGGGATCAGAGAGACAGACAGACAGACAGAGATAAGGATGGCAGGCCTGCCTGGTCTTTCTTTCTTTCTTATCCTTTTTAAAAAATGTTTATTTATATATTTATTTATGGATTTATTAGATATTAGTACACTGTAGCTGTCTTCAGACACTCCAGAAGAGGGTGTCAAATTCTGGAATCTAAATCCCTCTTATGGTCTGCATATGATGTACATAAACACAGCCTCACATATACTTCTAAAAATTTAAAGATGTGTGGGGTCACTGAGAGGGCTCAACAATTAACAGCATTGTCTCCTCTTTCAGAGAACCTAGGATCAACTACCAGCAACTATATGGTGGCCCATCTCCAGTTCCAGGGGATCAGACAGACAGACAGACAGACAGAGATAAGGATGGCAGGCCTGCCTGGTCTTACATTCTTTCTTATCCTTTTTCAAAAATGTTTATTTATTTATTTATTTTTTATTTATTTATTTATTTATTTATTTATTTATTTATTTATTTATTATAAGTACACTGTAGCTGTCTTCAGACACTCCAGTATAGGGTGTCAGATTCTGGAGAATCTAAATACTCTTATAATCTGAATATGATGTACATAAACACAGCCCCACATATACTTCTAAATATTTAAAGAAGTGTGGGGACAATGAAAGGGCTCAACAATTAACAGCATTGTCTCCTCTTCCAGAGAACCTTGGATCAACTACCAGCAACTATATGGTGGCCCATCTCCAGTTCCCGGGGATCAGATAGACAAACAGAAAGACAGACAGAGATATGGATGGCAGGCCTACCTGGTCTTTCTTTCTTTCTTATCCTTTTTAAAAATGTTTATTTATTTATTTATTTATTTATCTATTTATTTATTTGATATAAGTACACTGTAGCTGTCTTCAGACACTCCAGAAGAGGGTGTCAGATTCTGGAGAATCTAAATCCCTCTTATGGTCTGCATATGATGTACATAAACACAGCCTCACATTTACTACTAAATATTTAAAGATGGGTGGCACCACTGAAAGGGCTCAACAATTAACAGCATTGTCTCCTCTTCCAGAGAACCTGGGATCAACTACCAGCAATTATTCGTGGCCCATCTCCAGTTCCCAGGGATCAGATTGACAGACAGACAGACAGACAGAAATATGGATGGCAGGCCTGCCTGGTCTTTCTTTCTGTCATATCCTTTTTAAAAAATGTTTATTTATTTATTTATTTATTTATTTATTTATTTATTTATTTATTTATTTATTTATTAGATATAAGTACACTGTAGCTGTTCAGACACTCCAGAAGAGGTTGTCAGATTCTGGAGAATCTAAATCCCTCTTATGGTCTGCATATGATGTACATAAACACAGCCTCACATATACTTCTAAAAATTTAAAGAAGGGTGGGGCCACTCTAAAAGCTCAACAATTAACAGCATTGTCTCCTCTTCCAGAGTACCTGGGATCAACTACCAGCAACTATATGGTGGCCCATCTCCAGTTCCAGGGGATCAGACAGACAGACATACAGACAGTGCTAAGGACGGCAGGCCTGCCTGGTCTTTCTTTCTTTCTTTCTTATCCTTTTTAAAAAAATGTCTATTTATATATTTATTTATGTATTTATTAGATATAAGTACACTGTAGCTGTCTTCAGACACTCCAGAAGAGGGTGTCAGATTCTGGAGAATCTAAATCCCTCTTATGGTCTGCATATGATGTACATAAACACAGCCTAACATATACTTCTAAAAATTAAAAGATGTGTGGGGCCACTGAAAGGGCTCAAAAATTAACAGCATTGTCTCCTCTTATAGAGAACCTAGGATCAACTACCAGCAACTCTATGGTGGTCCATCTCCAGTTCCAGGGGATCAGACAGACAGACAGACAGACAGTGATAAGGTTGGCAGGCCTGCCTGGTCTTTCTTTCTTTCTTATCCTTTTTTTAAAAAAATGTTTGTTTATTTATTTATTTAATTATTTATTAGATATAAGTACACTGTAGCTGTTCACACACTGCAGAAGATGGTGTCAGATTCTGGAGAATCTAAATCCCTCTTATGGTCTGCATATGATGTACATAAACACAGCCTCACATATACTTCTAAAAATTTAAAGAAGGGTGGGGCCACTCTAAAAGCTCAACAATTAACAGCATTGTCTCCTCTTCCAGAGTACCTGGGATCAACTACCAGCAACTATATGGTGGCCCATCTCCAGTTCCAGAGGATCATACAGACAGACATACAGACAGTGATAAGGATGGCAGGCCTGCCTGGTCTTTCTTTCTTTCTTATCCTTTTTAAAAAAATGTTTATTTATATATTTATTTATGTATTTATTTGATATAAGTACACTGTAGCTGTCTTCAGAAACTCCAGAAGAGGGTGTCAGACTCTGGAGAATCTAAATCCTCTTATAATCTGAATATGATGTACATAAACACAGCCTCACATATACTTCTAAATATTTAAAAAGTGTGGGGCCACTGGAAGGGCTCAACAATTAACAGCATTGTCTCCTCTTCCAGAGAACCTTGGATCAACTACCAGCAACTATATGGTGGCCCATCTCCAGTTCCCGGGAATCAGATAGACAGACAGACAGACAGACAGAGATATGGATGGTAGGCCTGCCTGGTCTTTGTTTCTTTCTTATCCTTTTTAAAAAAATGTTTATTTATTTATTTATTTATTTATCTATTTATTTATTAGATATAAGTACACTGTAGCTGTCTTCAGACACTCCAGAAGAGGGTGTCAGATTCTGGAGAATCTAAATGCCTCTTATGGTCTGCATATGATGTACATAAACACAGCCTCACATATACTTCTAAATATTTAAAGATGGGTGGCGCCACTGAAAGGGCTCAACAATTAACAGCATTGTCTCCTCTTCCAGAGAACCTGGGATCAACTACCAGCAACTATTCGTGGCCCATCTCCAGTTCCCAGGGATCAGATAGACAGACAGACAGACAGACAGACAGACAGACAGACAGAGATATGGATGGCAGGCGTGCCTGGTCTTTCTTTATTTCTTATACTTTTTAAAAAAAGTTTATTTATTTATTTATTTATTTATTTATTTATTTATTTATTAGATATAACTACACTGTAGCCGTCTTCAGACACTCCAGAAGAGGGTGTCAGATTCTAGAGAATCTAAATCCCTCTTATGGTCTGAATATGATGTACATAAACACAGCCTCACATATACTTAAAAAATTAAAAGGCCACTGAAAGGACTCAACAATGAACAGCATTGTCTCCTCTTCCAGAGAACCTGGGATCAACCTCCAGCACCTACAAAGTGGCCCATCTCCAGTTCCAGGGGATCAGACAGACAGACAGACAGACAGATATAAGGATGGCAGGCCTGTCTGGTCTTTCTTTCTTTCATTCTTATCCTTTTTAAAAAATATTTATTTATTTATTTATTTATTTATTTATTTATTTATTTATTTATTTATGTAATTATTAGATATAAGTACACTGTAGCTGTTCAGACACTCCAGTAGAGGGTGTCAGATTCTGGAGAATCTAACTCCCTCTTATGGTCTCCATATGATGTACATAAACACAGCCTAACATATACTTCTAAAAATTAAAAGATCTGTGGGGACACTGAAAGGGCTCAACAATTAACAGCATTGTCTCGTCTTATAGAGAACCTGGGATCAACTACCAGCAACTATATGGTGGTCCATCTCCAGTTCCAGGGGATCAGACAGACAGACAGACAGACAGTGATAAGGATGGCAGGCCTGCCTGGTCTTTCTTTCTTTCTTATCCTTTTTTTAAAAAAAATGTTTGTTTATTTATTTATTTATTTATTTATTCATTTATTTATTTATTTATTTATTAGATATAAGTACATTGTAGCTGTTCAGACACTCCAGAAGAGGGTGTCAGATTCTGGAGAAACTAAATCCCTCTTATGGTCTGCATATGATGTACATAAACACAGCCTCACATATACTTCTAAAAATTTAAAGATGGGTGGGGCCACTGAAAGGGCTCAACAATTAACAGCACTGACTCCTCTTCCAGAGAACCTGAGATCAACTACCAGCAACTATTTGTGGCCCATCTCCAGTTCCCAGAGATCAGATAGACAGACAGACAGACAGACAGACAGAGATATGGATGGCAGGCTTGCCAGTCTTTCTTTCTGTCTTATCCTTTTTAAAAAATGTTTATTTATTTATTTATTTATTTATTTATTTATTTATTTATTTATGTATTTAGTAGAAATAAGTACACTCTAGCTGTTCAGACACTCCAGAAGAGGGTGTCAGATTCTGGAGAATCTAAATCCCTCTTATGGTCTGCATATGATGTACATAAACACAGCCTCACATATACTTCTAAAAATTTAAAGAAGGGTGGGGCCACTCTAAAACCTCAACAATTAATAGCATTGTCTCCTCTTACAGAGTACCTGGGATCAACTACCAGCAACTATATGGTGGCCCATCTCCAGTTCCAGGGGATCAGACAGACAGACATACAGACAGTGATAAGGATGGCAGGCCTGCCTGGTCTTTATTTCTTTCTTATCCTTTTTAAAAAAATGTTTATTTATATATTTATTTATGTATTTATTAGATATAAGTACACTGTAGCTGTCTTCAGACACTCCAGAAGAGGGTGTCAGATTCTGCAAAATCTAAATCCCTCTTATGGTCTGCATATGATGTACATAAACACAGCCTCACATATACTTCTAAAAATTTAAAGATGGGTGGGGCCACTGAGAGGGCTCAACAATTAACAGCATAGTCTCCTCTTTTAGAGAACCTGGGATAAACTACCAGCACCTTATGGTGGGCCATCTCCAGTTCCAGTGGATCAGACAGACAGACAGACAGAGAGACAGAGATAAGGATGGCAGGCCTGCCTGGTCTTTCTTTATTTCTTATACTTTTTAAAAAATGTTTATTTATTTATTTATTTATTTATGAATTTATTAGATATAAGTACACTGTAGCTGTTCAGACACTCCAGAAAAGGGTGTCAGATTCTGGAGAATCTAAATCCCTCTTATGGTCTGCATATGATGTACATAAACACAGCCTAACATATACTTCTAAAAATTAAAAGATGTGTGGGGCCACTGAAAGGGCTCAACAATTAACAGCATTGTCTCCTCTTATAGAGAACCTGGAATCAATTACCAGCAACTATATGGTGGTCCATCTCCAGTTCCAGGGGATCAGAAGACAGACAGACAGACAGTGATAAGGATGGCAGTCTTCCTGGCCTTTCTTTCTTTCTTATCCTTTTTTTTTAAATGTTTGTTTATTTATTTATTTATTTATTTATTTATTTATTTATTTATTAGATATAAGTACACTGTAGCTGTTCAGACACTCCAGAAGAGTGTGTCAGATTCTGGAGAATCTAAATCCCTCTTATGGTCTGCATATGATGTACATAAACAGAGCCTCACATATATTTCTAAAAATTTAAAGAAGAGTGGGGCCACTCTAAAAGCTCAACAATTAACAGCATTGTCTCCTCTTCCAGAGTACGTGGGATCAACTACCAGCAACTATATGGTGGCCCATCTCCAGTTCCAGGGGATCAGACAGACAGACAGACAGATAGTGATAAGGATGGCAGGCCTGCCTGGTCTTTCTTTCTTTCTTATCCTTTTTAAAAAAATGTTTATTTATATATTTATTTATGGATTTATTAGATATAAGTACACTGTAGCTGTATCAGACACTCCAGAAGAGGATGTCAGATTCTGGAGAATCTAAATCCCTCTTATGGTGTGCATATGATGTACATAAACACAGCCTCACATATACTTCTAAAAATTTAAAGATGTGTGGGGCCACTGAGAGGGCTCAACAATTAACAGCATTTTCTCCTCTTTCAGAGAACCTGGGATAAACTACCAGCACCTTATGGTGGCCCATCTCCAGTTTCAGTGGATCAGACAGACAGACAGACAGAGAGACAGAGATAAAGATGGCAGGACTGCCTGGTCTTTCTTTATTTCTTATACTTTTTAAAAAATGTTTATTTATTTATTTATTTATGTATTTATTAGATATAAGTACACTGTACCCGTCTTCAGACACTCCAGAAGAGGATGACAGATTCTAGAGAATCTAAATCCCTCTTATGGTCTGAATATGATGTACATAAACACAGCATCACATATACTTCTAAAAATTAAAAATGGGTGGGGCCACTGAAAGAGCTCAACAATTAACAGCATTGTCTCCTCTTCCAGAGAACCTGGGATCAACTACCAGCAACTATAAGGTGGCCCATCTCCAGTTCCAGTGGATCAGACAGACAGACAGACAGACAGACAGACAGAGATAAGGATGGCAGGCCTGCCTGGTCTTACTTTCTTTCTTATCCTTTTTCAAAAATGTTTATTTATTTATTTATTTATTTATTTATTATATATAAGTACACTGTAGCTGTCTTCAGACACTCCAGTATATGGTGTCAGATTCTGGAGAATCTAAATCCTCTTATAATCTGAATATGATGTACATAAACACAGCCTCACATGTACTTCTAAATATTTAAAGAAGTGTGGGGCCACTGAAAGGGCTCAACAATTAACAGCATTGTCTCCTCTTCCAGAAAACCTTGGATCAACTACCAGCAACTATATGGTGGCCCATCTCCAGTTCCCGGGGATCAGATAGACAGACAGACAGACAGACAGACAGATATATGGATGGCAGGCCTGCCTGGTCTTTCTTTCTTTCTTATCCTTTTTAAAAAAATGTTTATTTATATATTTATTTATGTATTTATTAGATATAAGTACACTGTAGCTGTCTTCAGACACTCCAGAAGAGGGTGTCAGATTCTGGAGAATCTAAATCCCTCTTATGGTCTGAATATGATGTACATAAACACAGCCTCACATATACTTCTAAAAATTTAAAGATGTGTGGGGCCACTGAGAGGGCTCAACAATTAACAGCATTGTCTCCTCTCTCAGAGAACCTGGGATAAACTACCAGCACCTTATGGTGGCCCATCTCCATTTCCAGTGGTTCAGACAGACAGACAGAAGACAGAGAGACAGAGATAAAGATGGCAGGCCTGCCTGGTCTTTCTTTATTTCTTATACTTTTTAAAAAATGTTTATTTATTTATTTATTTATTTATTTATTTATTTATTTATTTATTTATTAGATATAACTACACTGTAGCCGTCTTCAGACACTCCAGAAGAGGGTGTCAGATTCTAGAGAATCTAAATCCCTCTTATGGTCTGAATATGATGTACATAAACACAGCCTCACATATACTTAAAAAATTAAAAGGCCACTGAAAGGACTCAACAATGAACAGCATTGTCTCCTCTTCCAGAGAACCTGGGATCAACCTCCAGCACCTACAAAGTGGCCCATCTCCAGTTCCAGGGGATCAGACAGACAGACAGACAGACAGAGATAAGGATGGCAGGCCTGTCTGGTCTTTCTTTCTTTCATTCTTATCCTTTTTAAAAAATATTTATTTATTTATTTATTTATTTATTTATTTATTTATTTATTTATGTAATTATTAGATATAAGTACACTGTAGCTGTTCAGACACTCCAGTAGAGGGTGTCAGATTCTGGAGAATCTAACTCCCTCTTATGGTCTCCATATGATGTACATAAACACAGCCTAACATATACTTCTAAAAATTAAAAGATCTGTGGGGACACTGAAAGGGCTCAACAATTAACAGCATTGTCTCGTCTTATAGAGAACCTGGGATCAACTACCAGCAACTATATGGTGGTCCATCTCCAGTTCCAGGGGATCAGACAGACAGACAGACAGACAGTGATAAGGATGGCAGGCCTGCCTGGTCTTTCTTTCTTTCTTATCCTTTTTTTAAAAAAATGTTTGTTTATTTATTTATTTATTTATTTATTTATTTATTCATTTATTTATTTATTTATTTATTAGATATAAGTACATTGTAGCTGTTCAGACACTCCAGAAGAGGGTGTCAGATTCTGGAGAAACTAAATCCCTCTTCTGGTCTGCATATGATGTACATAAACACAGCCTCACATATACTTCTAAAAATTTAAAGATGGGTGGGGCCACTGAAAGGGCTCAACAATTAACAGCACTGACTCCTCTTCCAGAGAACCTGGGATCAACTACCAGCAACTATTCGTGGCCAATCTCCAGTTCCCAGAGATCAGATAGACAGACAGACAGACAGACAGACAGAGATATGGATGGCAGGCTTGCCAGTCTTTCTTTCTGTCTTATCCTTTTTAAAAAATGTTTATTTATTTATTTATTTATTTATTTATTTATTTATTTATGTATTTAGTAGAAATAAGTACACTCTAGCTGTTCAGACACTCCAGAAGAGGGTGTCAGATTCTGGAGAATCTAAATCCCTCTTATGGTCTGCATATGATGTACATAAACACAGCCTCACATATACTTCTAAAAATTTAAAGAAGGGTGGGGCCACTCTAAAACCTCAACAATTAATAGCATTGTCTCCTCTTACAGAGTACCTGGGATCAACTACCAGCAACTATATGGTGGCCCATCTCCAGTTCCAGGGGATCAGACAGACAGACATACAGACAGTGATAAGGATGGCAGGCCTGCCTGGTCTTTATTTCTTTCTTATCCTTTTTAAAAAAATGTTTATTTATATATTTATTTATGTATTTATTAGATATAAGTACACTGTAGCTGTCTTCAGACACTCCAGAAGAGGGTGTCAGATTCTGCAAAATCTAAATCCCTCTTATGGTCTGCATTTGATGTACATAAACACAGCCTCACATATACTTCTAAAAATTTAAAGATGGGTGGGGCCACTGAGAGGGCTCAACAATTAACAGCATAGTCTCCTCTTTTAGAGAACCTGGGATAAACTACCAGCACCTTATGGTGGGCCATCTCCAGTTCCAGTGGATCAGACAGACAGACAGACAGAGAGACAGAGATAAGGATGGCAGGCCTGCCTGGTCTTTCTTTATTTCTTATACTTTTTAAAAAATGTTTATTTATTTATTTATTTATTTATGAATTTATTAGATATAAGTACACTGTAGCTGTTCAGACACTCCAGAAAAGGGTGTCAGATTCTGGAGAATCTAAATCCCTCTTATGGTCTGCATATGATGTACATAAACACAGCCTCACATATACTTCTAAAAATTTAAAGATGTGTGGGGCCACTGAAAGGGCTCAACAATTAACAGCATTTTCTCCTCTTTCAGAGAACCTGGGATAAACTACCAGCACCTTATGGTGGCCCATCTCCAGTTTCAGTGGATCAGACAGACAGACAGACAGAGAGACAGAGATAAAGATGGCAGGACTGCCTGGTCTTTCTTTATTTCTTATACTTTTTAAAAAATGTTTATTTATTTATTTATTTATGTATTTATTAGATATAAGTACACTGTACCCGTCTTCAGACACTCCAGAAGAGGATGACAGATTCTAGAGAATCTAAATCCCTCTTATGGTCTGAATATGATGTACATAAACACAGCATCACATATACTTCTAAAAATTAAAAATGGGTGGGGCCACTGAAAGAGCTCAACAATTAACAGCATTGTCTCCTCTTCCAGAGAACCTGGGATCAACTACCAGCAACTATAAGGTGGCCCATCTCCAGTTCCAGTGGATCAGACAGACAGACAGACAGACAGACAGACAGAGATAAGGATGGCAGGCCTGCCTGGTCTTACTTTCTTTCTTATCCTTTTTCAAAAATGTTTATTTATTTATTTATTTATTTATTTATTATATATAAGTACACTGTAGCTGTCTTCAGACACTCCAGTATATGGTGTCAGATTCTGGAGAATCTAAATCCTCTTATAATCTGAATATGATGTACATAAACACAGCCTCACATGTACTTCTAAATATTTAAAGAAGTGTGGGGCCACTGAAAGGGCTCAACAATTAACAGCATTGTCTCCTCTTCCAGAAAACCTTGGATCAACTACCAGCAACTATATGGTGGCCCATCTCCAGTTCCCGGGGATCAGATAGACAGACAGACAGACAGACAGACAGATATATGGATGGCAGGCCTGCCTGGTCTTTCTTTCTTTCTTATCCTTTTTAAAAAAATGTTTATTTATATATTTATTTATGTATTTATTAGATATAAGTACACTGTAGCTGTCTTCAGACACTCCAGAAGAGGGTGTCAGATTCTGGAGAATCTAAATCCCTCTTATGGTCTGAATATGATGTACATAAACACAGCCTCACATATACTTCTAAAAATTTAAAGATGTGTGGGGCCACTGAGAGGGCTCAACAATTAACAGCATTGTCTCCTCTCTCAGAGAACCTGGGATAAACTACCAGCACCTTATGGTGGCCCATCTCCATTTCCAGTGGTTCAGACAGACAGACAGAAGACAGAGAGACAGAGATAAAGATGGCAGGCCTGCCTGGTCTTTCTTTATTTCTTATACTTTTTAAAAAATGTTTATTTATTTATTTATTTATTTATTTATTTATTTATTAGATATAACTACACTGTAGCCGTCTTCAGACACTCCAGAAGAGGGTGTCAGATTCTAGAGAATCTAAATCCCTCTTATGGTCTGAATATGATGTACATAAACACAGCCTCACATATACTTAAAAAATTAAAAGGCCACTGAAAGGACTCAACAATGAACAGCATTGTCTCCTCTTCCAGAGAACCTGGGATCAACCTCCAGCACCTACAAAGTGGCCCATCTCCAGTTCCAGGGGATCAGACAGACAGACAGACAGACAGAGATAAGGATGGCAGGCCTGTCTGGTCTTTCTTTCTTTCATTCTTATCCTTTTTAAAAAATATTTATTTATTTATTTATTTATTTATTTATTTATTTATTTATTTATGTAATTATTAGATATAAGTACACTGTAGCTGTTCAGACACTCCAGTAGAGGGTGTCAGATTCTGGAGAATCTAACTCCCTCTTATGGTCTCCATATGATGTACATAAACACAGCCTAACATATACTTCTAAAAATTAAAAGATCTGTGGGGACACTGAAAGGGCTCAACAATTAACAGCATTGTCTCGTCTTATAGAGAACCTGGGATCAACTACCAGCAACTATATGGTGGTCCATCTCCAGTTCCAGGGGATCAGACAGACAGACAGACAGACAGTGATAAGGATGGCAGGCCTGCCTGGTCTTTCTTTCTTTCTTATCCTTTTTTTAAAAAAATGTTTGTTTATTTATTTATTTATTTATTTATTTATTTATTTATTCATTTATTTATTTATTTATTTATTAGATATAAGTACATTGTAGCTGTTCAGACACTCCAGAAGAGGGTGTCAGATTCTGGAGAAACTAAATCCCTCTTCTGGTCTGCATATGATGTACATAAACACAGCCTCACATATACTTCTAAAAATTTAAAGATGGGTGGGGCCACTGAAAGGGCTCAACAATTAACAGCACTGACTCCTCTTCCAGAGAACCTGGGATCAACTACCAGCAACTATTCGTGGCCCATCTCCAGTTCCCAGAGATCAGATAGACAGACAGACAGACAGACAGACAGAGATATGGATGGCAGGCGTGCCAGGTCTTTCTTTCTGTCTTATCCTTTTAAAAAAATGTTTATTTATTTATTTATTTATTTATTTATTTATTTATTTATTTATTTATTTATGTATTTAGTAGAAATAAGTACACTCTAGCTGTTCAGACACTCCAGAAGAGGGTGTCAGATTCTGGAGAATCTAAATCCCTCTTATGGTCTGCATATGATGTACATAAACACAGCCTCACATATACTTCTAAAAATTTAAAGAAGGGTGGGGCCACTGAGAGGGCTCAACAATTAACAGCATTGTCTCCTCTCTCACAGAACCTGGGATAAACTACCAGCACCTTATGGTGGCCCTTCTCCAGTTCCAGTGGATCAGACAGACAGACAGACAGACAGAGAGACAGAGATAAGGATGGCAGGCCTGCCTGGTCTTTCTTTATTTCTTATACTTTTTAAAAAATGTTTATTTATTTATTTATTTATTTATTTATTTATTTATTTATTAGATATAACTACACTGTAGCCGTCTTCAGACACTCCAGAAGAGGGTTTCAGATTCTAGAGAATCTAAATCCCTCTTATGGTCTGAATATGATGTACATAAACACAGCCTCACATATACTTAAAAAATTAAAAGGCCACTGAAAGGACTCAACAATGAACAGCATTGTCTCCTCTTCCAGAGAACCTGGGATCAACCTCCAGCACCTACAAAGTGGCCCATCTCCAGTTCCAGGGGATCAGACAGACAGACAGACAGACAGATATAAGGATGGCAGGCCTGTCTGGTCTTTCTTTCTTTCATTCTTATCCTTTTTAAAAAATATTTATTTATTTATTTATTTATTTATTTATTTATTTATTTATTTATGTAATTATTAGATATAAGTACACTGTAGCTGTTCAGACACTCCAGTAGAGGGTGTCAGATTCTGGAGAATCTAACTCCCTCTAATGGTCTCCATATGATGTACATAAACACAGCCTAACATATACTTCTAAAAATTAAAAGATCTGTGGGGACACTGAAAGGGCTCAACAATTAACAGCATTGTCTCGTCTTATAGAGAACCTGGGATCAACTACCAGCAACTATATGGTGGTCCATCTCCAGTTCCAGGGCATCAGACAGACAGACAGACAGACAGTGATAAGGATGGCAGGCCTGCCTGGTCTTTCTTTCTTTCTTATCCTTTTTTTAAAAAAATGTTTGTTTATTTATTTATTTATTTATTTATTCATTTATTTATTTATTTATTTATTAGATATAAGTACATTGTAGCTGTTCAGACACTCCAGAAGAGGGTGTCAGATTCTGGAGAAACTAAATCCCTCTTATGGTCTGCATATGATGTACATAAACACAGCCTCACATATACTTCTAAAAATTTAAAGATGGGTGGGGCCACTGAAAGGGCTCAACAATTAACAGCACTGACTCCTCTTCCAGAGAACCTGGGATCAACTACCAGCAACTATTCGTGGCCCATCTCCAGTTCCCAGAGATCAGATTGACAGACAGACAGACAGACAGAGATATGGATGGCAGGCGTGCCAGGTCTTTCTTTCTGTCTTATCCTTTTTAAAAAATGTTTATTTATTTATTTATTTATTTATTTATTTATTTATTTATTTATTTATTTATGTATTTAGTAGAAATAAGTACACTCTAGCTGTTCAGACACTCCAGAAGAGGGTGTCAGATTCTGGAGAATCTAAATCCCTCTTATGGTCTGCTTATGATGTACATAAACACAGCCTCACATATACTTCTAAAAATTTAAAGAAGGGTGGGGCCACTCTAAAACCTCAACAATTAATAGCATTGTCTCCTCTTACAGAGTACCTGGGTTTAACTACAGCAACTATATGGTGGCCCATCTCCAGTTCCAGGGGATCAGACAGACAGACATAGAGACAGTGATAAGGATGGCAGGCCAGCCTGGTCTTTATTTCTTTCTTATCCTTTTTAAAAAAATGTTTATTTATATATTTATTTACGTATTTATTAGATATAAGTACACTGTAGCTGTCTTCAGACACTCCAGAAGAGGGTGTCAGATTCTGGAGAATCTAAATCCCTCTTATGGTCTGAATATGATGTACATAAACACAGCCTCACATATACTTCTAAAAATTTAAAGATGGGTGGGGCCACTGAGTGGGCTCAACAATTAACAGCATAGTCTCCTCTTTCAGAGAACCTGGGATCAACTACCAGCACCTTATGGTGGCCCATCTCCAGTTCCAGTGGATCAGACAGACAGACAGACAGAGAGACAGAGATAAGGATGGCAGGCCTGCCTGGTATTTATTTCTTATACATTTTTAAAAATGTTTATTTATTTATTTATTTATTTATTTATTTATTTATTTATTTATGTATTTATTAGATGAAAGTACACTGTAGCTGTTCAGACACTCCAGAAGAGGGTGTCAGATTCTGGAGAATCTAAATCCCTCTTATGGTCTGCATATGATGTACATAAACACAGCCTCACATTTACTTCTTAAAATTTAAAGAAGAGTGGGGCCACTCTAAAAGCTCAACAATTAACAGCATTGTCTCCTCTTCCAGAGAACCTGGGATGAACTACCAGCAACTATATGGTGGTCCATCTCCATTTCCAGGGATCAGACAGACAGACAGACAGACAGTGATAAGGATGGCAGGCCTGCCTGGTCTTTCTTTCTTTCTTATCCTTTTTTAAAAAAAATGTTTATTTATTTATTTATTTATTTATTTATTTATTTATTTATTTATTAGATATAAGTACACTATAGCTGTACAGACACTCCAAAAGAGAGTGTCAGATTCTGGAGAACCTAAATCCCTCTTATGGTCTGCATATGATGTACATAAACACAGCCTCACATATACTTCTAAAAATTTAAAGCTGTGTGGGGCCACTGAGAGGGCTCAACAAGTAACAGCATTGTCTCCTCTTTCAGAGAACCTGGGATAAACTAACAGCACCTTATGGTGGCCCAAGTCCAGTTCCAGTGTATCAGACAGACAGACAGACAGAGAGACAGAGATAAGGATGGCAGGCCTGCCTGGTCTTTCTTTATTTCTTATACTTTTTAAAAAATGTTTATTTATTTATTTATTTATTTATTTATTTATTTATTTATTTATTTATGTATTTATTAGATATAAGTACACTGTAGCCGTCTTCAGACACTCCAGAAGAGGGTGTCAGATTCTAGAGAATCTAAATCCCTCTTATGGTCTGAATACGATGGACATAAACACAGCCTCACATATACTTCTAAAAATTATAAATAGGTGGGGCCACTGAAAGGACTCAACAATTAACAGCATTGTCTCCTCTTCCAGAGAACCTGGGATCAACTACCAGCACCTAAAAGGTGGCCCATCTCCAGTTCCAAGGGTTCAGAGAGACAGACAGACAGACTGACAGAGATAAGTATGGAGGCCTGCCTGGTCATTCTTTCTTTCTTATACTTTAAAAAAAAATATTTATTTATTTATTTATTTATTTATTTATTTATTTATGTATTTATTAGATATAAGTACACTGTAGCTGTGTTCAGACACTCTAGAAGAGGGTTTCATCTTCTGGAGAATCTAAATCCCTCTTATGGTCTGCATATGATGTACATAAACAGAGCCTCACATATACTTCTAAAAATTTAAAGATGGGTGGGGCCACTGAAAGGGCTCAACAATTAACAGCATTGTCTCTTCTTCCAGAGAACATGGGATCAACTACCATCAACTTTATGGTGGCCCATCTCCAGTTCCAGGGGATCAGACAGACAGACAGACAGAGATAAATAGGGCAGGCCTGCCTGGTCTTTCTTTCTTTCTTATCCTTTTAAAATAATGTTTATTTATTTATTTATTTATTTATTTATTTATTTATTTATTTATTTATTAGATATAAGTACACTGTAGTTGTCTTCAGACACTCCAGAAGAGGGTGTCAGATCCTGGAGAATCTAAATCCCTCTTATGGTCTGCATATGATGTACATAAACACAGCCTAACATATACTTCTAAAAATTTAAAGATAGGTGGAGCCACTGAAAGGGCTCAACAATTAACAGCATTGTCTCCTCTTCCAGAGAACCTGGGATCAACTACCAGCAACTATATGGTGGCCCATCTACAGTTCCAGGGGATCAGACACACAGAGAGACAGACAGAC
Organism: Mus caroli; assembly: GCF_978045245.1. Classification (NCBI taxonomy): domain Eukaryota; kingdom Metazoa; phylum Chordata; class Mammalia; order Rodentia; family Muridae; genus Mus; species Mus caroli. The sequence goes on along the minus strand of NW_028227285.1, from coordinate 3,067,027 downwards.
ACTGTAGGACCCAGAATATGGCAAGAAACCCTGAGAAAGGTGGAAAATTAATAATACACTCTGTAGTACCCAGAATATGGCAAGAAACCCTCATAAAAGTAGAAAATTAAAAACTCACACTTAAGGACCTCAAATATGGCAAGAAAACCTGAAAAATTTGGAAAATGAGAATAATCACAGTGTAGGAACCAGAATTCCGAAAATACTTGAAAAATGTCGTAAATGAGAAAATCACATTTTAGGACCCAGAATATGGGGAGAGACCCTGAGAAACGTGGAAAATTAAAAATACACTCTGTAGCACTGAGAATATGGCAAGAAACCCTCAACAAAGTAGAAAATTAAAAACTCACACTGAAGGATCCCGAATATGGCGCGAAAACATGAAAAAGGTAGAAAATGAGAATAATCACACTGTATTACCCAGAATTACAAAAACATGAAAAACATCGAAAATGAGAAAATCACACTTGTAGGACCCAAAATACGGAAAAACTTGAAAAACGTGGAAAATGAGAAAATCACACTGGAGAAACCAGAATATGCCGAACAACCATGAAAAACCTGAAAATTAAAAATTCACACTATTGGACACAGAATATGGTGAGAAACCATGAAAAGACTGGACAATTAAAAATTCACAATTCATTACCCAGATATGGAGAGAAATACTGAAAACCGTGGGAAAAAATTCACACTGAAGGACCTGGAATACGGCAAGAGACCCTGAAAAAACATGGAAATGAGAAAATCACACAGTACGACCCAGAATATGACGAAAAAACCTGAAAAAGATAAAATATTAAAATATCACACGGAAGGACCCGGAATATGGCGAAAAACCTGAAAAACGAGGAAGATAAAAAACTCACACTGAAGGACACAGAATATGGCGAGAAAACCTGAAAAAAGTAGAAAATTAAAAATTCACACTGAAAGACCCCGAATATGGTTTGAAAACCTGAAAAAGGTGGAAAATGAGAATAATCACACTGTAGGACCCAGATTATGCCCAGAAACCCTGAAAACGTGTAAAATTAAAAAAACATGCTGTAGGACCCAGAATATGGCGAGAAAACCTGAAAAAAAGTAGAAAATTAAAAATTCACACTGAAGGACCCAGAGTATGGTGAGAAAACCTGAAAAAGGTGGAAAATGAGATAATCACACTGTAGGACCCAGATTTTGCCCAGAAACCCTGAAAACGTGGAAAATTAAAAATACATGCTGTAGGACCCAGAATATGGCGAGAAACCCTGAAAAAAGTTCAAAATTACAAACTCACACTGTAGGACCCCAAATATGGCGAGAAACCCTGAAAAAGGTGCAAAATGAGAAAATCACATTTCAGGACCCAGAATATGCCGAGAAAATGTGAAAAACGTGAAAATTAAAAATTCACACTAACGGACCCAGAATATGGCGAGAAAAAGTTAATTAAAAAAGTAGAAAATTAAAATCTCACAGTGAAGGAGCCCAAACATGGCGAGAAAACCTGAAAAAGGTGGAAAAATGAGAAAATCACACTGTAGGATCCAGAATATGGTGAGAAACCCTGAAGAAAGTAGAAAAATACAAACTGACACTGAAGGACCCCAAATATGGGGAGAAAACCTGAAAAAGGTGGAAAATAAGAAAATCACACTGCAGGACCCAGAATATTTCAAGAAACACTGAAAAACGTGAAAATTAAAAACTCACACTGTTGGACACAGAATATGGCGAGAAACCATGAAAAAAAGTGGATAATTAAAATTCACACTGTATTACCTATAATATGGGGAGAAATACTGAAAAACGTGGAAAATTAAAAATCCACACTGAAGGACCTGGAATATGGCAAGAAAACCTGAAAACGTGGAAATGAGAAAATCACAGTGTAGGACCCAGAATATGAAGAAAAAACCTGAAAAACGTGGAAAATGAAAAATACATACTATAGGACACAGTTTATGGCAAGAAACCCTGAAAGAGTAGAAAATTAAAAACTCACACTGAAGGACCCCAAATATGGCAAGAAACCCTGAAAAAAGTAGAAAATTACAAACTGACACTGAAGAACCCCAATTATGGCCAGAAAACCTGAAAAAGTTGGAAAATGAGAAAATCACACTGTAGGACCCAGAATTACGAAAAAACTTGAAAAACGTCCAAAATAATAAAATCATACTGCAGGACCCAGAATATGCCGAGAAACATTGAAAAACATGAAAATTAAAAATTGACACTGTCAGACACAGAATAAGGGAGAAACCATGAAAAAAGTGGAAAATTAAATATTCACACTGCATTACCCAGAATATGGCGAGAAATACTAAAAAACGTGGAAAATTAAAAATTCACACTGAAGGACATGGAATATGGCAAGAAAACCTGAAAAAGTGGAAATGAGAAAATCACACTGTAGGACCCAGAATATGAGAAAAAATCTGAAAAAGGTGGAAAATTAAAAATTCACACTGAAGGATCCGGAATATGGTGAAAAAACCTGAAAAACGAGGAAAATTAAAAACTCACACTGAAGAACCCAGAATATGGCGAGAAACCCTGAAAGAGTAGAAATTTAAAAACTCACACTGAAGGACCCCAAATATGGCGAGAAAACCTGAAAAATGGGGAAAATGAGAATAATCACATTAAGGGACCCAGAATTGGGAAAAAACTTGAAAAACCTCAAAAATGAGAAAATCACACTGCAGGACCCAGAATATGCCTAGATTCCCTGAAAACCTGGAAAATTAAAAATACAAGCTGTAGGACCAAGAATATGGAGAGAAGCCCTGAAAAAGTAGAAAATTAAAAACTCACACTGAAGGACCCCAAATATGTCGAGAAAACCTGAAAAATTTGGAAAATGAGAAAGTCACACTGTAAGACCCAGAATATGACGAAAAAACCTGAAAAATGTGGAAAATTAAAAATTCACACAGAAGGACCTGGAATATGTCAAGAAAACCTGAAAAATTGGAAATGAGAAAATCACACTGTAGGACCCAGAATATGACGAAAAAACCTGAAAAACGTGGAAAAATAAAAATTCACACTGAATGACCCAGAATACGGCGAGAAACCATGAAATAGTAGAAAATTAAAAATTCACACTGACGGACCCCAAATATGGCGAAAAAACCTGAAAAATGAGGAAAATGAGAAAATCACATTGTAAGACCCAGAATATGACGAAAAAACCTGAATAATGTGGAAAATAAAAAATTCACAGTGAAGGACACGGAATATGGCGAGAATACCTGAAAAACGAGGAAAATTAAAAACTCATACTGAAGGACACAGAATATGGCGAGAAACCTTGAAAAAAGTAGAAAATTAAAAATTCACACTGAAAGACCCCAAATATGTCGAGAAAACCTGATAAAGGTGGAAAATGAGAATAATCACACTGTAGGACCCAGAATTGCCAAAAAACTTGAAAAACCATAAAAATGAGAAAATCACACTGCAGGACACAGAATATGCCGAGAAACCCTGAAAACGTGGAAAATTAAAAATTAACACTGAAGGACCTGGAATATGGCAAGAAAACCTGAAAAACGTGGAAATGAGAAAAATCACAGTGTAGGACCCAGAATATGAAGAAAAAACCTGTAAAACTTGAAAAATTAATAATTCACACTGAAGAACCCAGAATAATGTGAGAAAATCTGAAAAACGTCGAAAATGAAAAATACACACTGTAGGACCCAGAACATGGCAAGAAACCCTGAAAGAGTAGAAAATTAAAAACTCACACTGAAGGACCCCAAATATGGCAAGAAACCCTGAAAAAAGTAGAAAATTACAAACTGACACTGAAGAACCCCAATTATGGCGAGAAAACATGAAAAAGGTGGAAAATGAGAAAATCACACTGTAGGACCCAGAATTACGAAAAAACTTGAAAATATCGAAAATGAGAAAATCACACTGTAGGACCCAGAATATGCCAAGAAACCCTGAAAACGTGAAAAATTAAAAATACAACGTTTAGGACCCAGAATACGGCGAGAAACCCTGAAAAACTTAGAAAATTACAAACTCACACTGAAGGACCCGAAAAATGGCTAGAAAGGCTGAAAAAGGTGGAAAATGAGAAAATCACACTGTAGGACCCAGAATTACGAAAAAACTTGAAAAATGTGGAAAATGAGAAAATCACACTGTAGGACCCAGAATATGCCGAGAAACGCTGAAAAAGTGAAACATTAAATATTCACACTGTCGGACCAAGAATATTACCAAAAAAAAACCTTAAAAACGTGGAAAATTAAAAATTTACACTGTGGGACCCAGAATATGGCGAGAAACACTGAAAAATGTGGAAAATTAAATTACACTGTAGGAACCAGAATATGCCGAGAAAACCTGAAAAAGTTTGAAAATGAAAAAATCACACTGTGGGACTGAGAATATGATGAAAAAAAAAAACTTAAAAACATGGAAAATTAAAAACTCCCACTGAAAAACCTAGAATATGGCAAGAAACCCTGAAAAAGGTGGAAAATGAGAAATTCACACTGTAGGACCCAGAATATGATGATAAACACTGAAAAATATTGAAAATAAAAATTCACACTATAGGACCAGAATATGGAAAAAAACCTTGAAAAACGTGGAAAATTAAAATTCACACTGCAGGACCCAGAATATGCTGAGAAAACCTGAAAAAAGGTGGAAAATGAGAAAATCACACTGTAGGACGGAGAATTGGGGAAAAAAACTTGAAAAAAGTCAAAAATTGGAAAATCGCACAGTAGGAGCCAGAATATGCCAGAAACCCTGAAAACGTGGAAAATTAAAAATACACGCTGTAGGATTCAGAATATGGCAATAAACCCTGAAAGAAGTAGAAAATTAAAAACTCACACTGAAGGACCCAGAATATGGCGAGAAAACCTGAAAAATGTGGAAAATGAGAAAATCAACCTGTAGGACATAGAAATGCGAAAAAACTTAAAAAAAGTGGAAAATGAGAAAATCACATTGTAGGACCCAGAATATGCCAAGAAACCCTGAAAAACGAGAAAAAATAAAAATATGCTTTTTGGAGCCAGAATATTGCAAGAAACACAGTAAAAAGTAGAAAATTAAAAACTCACACTGAAAGACACCGAATATGGCAAAAAACCTGAAAAGGTGGAAAATGAGTATAATCACACTGTAGGACACAGAATAGCGATAAAACTTGAAAAACGTGCCCAGAATATGGCGAGAAATACTGAAAAACGTGGAAAATTAAAAATTCAGACTGAAGGACCTGGAATATGGCAAGAAAACCTGAAAAACGAGGAAATGGGAAAATCACACTGTAGGAGCCAGAATATGCCGAGAAACCTTGAAAAACGTGGAAAATTAAAAATACACTCTGTAGGACCCAGAATATGGCGAGAAACCCTGAAAAAAGTAGAAAATTAAAAACTCACATTGAAGGACCCCGAATATGGCGAGAAAACCTGAAAAAGGTGGAAAATGAGAAAATCACACTGTAGGACCCATAATATTACAAAAAACTTGAAAGAAGTGGAAAATTAAAAATTCACAGTGAAGGACCCAGAATATGGCGAGAAAACCTGAAAAACGAGGAAAATTCAAAATTCACACTGTAGGACCCAGAATATGGCTAGAAAACCTGAAAAGTTGGAAAATGAGAATAATCACACTGTAGGACCCAGAATATGCTGAGAAACACTGAAAAACGTGGAAAATTAAAAATACACGCTGTAGGACCCATAATATGTCGAGAAACCCTGAAAAATTAGAAATGTAAAAACTCACACTGAAGGACCCCAAATATGGCAAGAAAACATGAAAAAGGTGAAAAAAGAGAAAATCACACTGTAGGACCCAGAAATATGAAAAAACTTGAAAAATGTGGAAAATGAGAAAATCACACTGCAGAAACCAGAATATGCCGAACAACCATGAAAAACCTGAAAATTAAAAATTCACACAGTCGGACACAGAATATGGTGAGAAACCATGAAAAAAGTGGACAATTAAAAATTCACAATTTATTACCCAGATTATGGCGAGAAATACTGAAAACCGTGGAAAAAAATTCACACTGAAGGACCTGGAATACGGCAAGTGACCCTGAAAAATATGGAAATGAGAAAAATCACACAGTAGGACCCAGCATATGGCGAGAAAACCTGAAAAAAGTAGAAAATTAAAAATTCACACTGAAGGACCCCGAATATTGCAAGAAAACCTGAAAAGGGTGGAAAATGAGAATAATCAATCTGTAGGACCCAGCTTATGCCTAGAAACCCTGAAAACGTGGAAAATTAAAATACATGCTGTAGGACCCAGAATATGGCGTGTAACCCTGAAAAAAGTTGAAAATAACAAACTCACACTGTAGGACCCCAAATATGGCGAGAAACCCTGCAAAAGGTGGAAAATGAGAAAATCACACTGCAGGATCCAGAATATGCCGAGAAAATGTGAAAAACGTGAAAATTAATAATTCACACTAACGGACCCAGAATATGGCGAGAAACACTTAATAAAAAAGTAGGAAATTAAAAACTCACAGTGAAGGAGCCCAAACATGACCAGAAAACCTGAAAAAGGTGGAAAATGAGAAAATCACACTGCAGGATCCAGAATATGCCGAGAAAATGTGAAAAACGTGAAAATTAATAATTCACACTAACGGACCCAGAATATGGCGAGAAACACTTAATAAAAAAGTAGGAAATTAAAAACTCACAGTGAAGGAGCCCAAACATGACCAGAAAAGCCTGAAAAAGGTGGAAAATGAGAAAATCACACTGTAGGATCCAGAATATGGCAAGAAATCCTGAAAAAAGTAGAAAAATAAAAACTCACACTGAAGGACCCCAAATATGGCAAGAAAACCCGAAAAAGGTGGAAAATGAGAAAATCACACAGTAGGACCCAGAATTACAAAAAAACTTGAAAAAAGTGGAAAATGAGAAAATCACACTGCAGGACCAAGAATATTTAGAGAAATCCTGAAAAACGTGAAAATTAAAAATTCACACTCCAGGACCTAGAATATGCCGAGAAACCCTGAAAAACGTGAAAATTAAAATTCACATTATCGGACCCAGAATATCGTTAGAAACCCTGAAAAACGTGAAAATTAAAAATTCAACTGAAGGACCCGGAATATGGCGAGAAACCCTGAAAAAGTAGAAAACTAAAAATTCACACTGAAGTACCCGGAATATGGCGAGAAAACCTGAAAAGGTGGAAAATGAGAATAATCACAGTGTAGGACCCAGAATTGCACAAAAAAAAACTTGAAAAACATCGTAAATGAGAAAATCACACTGTAGGACCCAGAATATGGCAAGAAACCCTGAGAAACGTGGAAAATTAATAATACACTCTGTAGTACCCAGAATATGGCAAGAAACCCTCAAAAAAGTAGAAAATTAAAAACTCACACTGAAGAACCCCAAATATGGCAAGAAAACCTGAAAAATGTGGAAAATGAGAATAATCACAGATTAGGACCCAGAATTGCGAAAATACTTGAAACGTCGTAAATGAGAAAATCACATTTTAGGACCCAGAATATGGCGAGAAACCCTGAGAAACGTAGAAAATTAAAAATACACTCTGTAGCACCGAGAATATGGCAAGAAACCCTCAACAAAGTAGAAAATTAAAAACTCACAATGAAGGACCCCGAATATGGCGAGAAAACCTGAAAGAGGTGGAAAATGAGAATAATCACACTGTAGGACCCAGAATAGCGAAAAAAACATGAAAATCATGGAAAATGAGAAAATCACACTGTAGGACCCAGAATATGGCGAGAAACCCTGAGAAACGTGGAAAATTAAAAATACACTCTGTAGCACCCAGATTATGGCAAGAAACGCTCAAAAAAGTAGAAAATTAAAAAACTCACACTGAAGGACCCTGAATATGGCGAGAAAACATGAAAAAGGTAGAAAATGAGAATATTCACACTTTATTACCCAGAATTACAAAAACATGAAAAACATCGAAAATGAGAAAATCACACTGTAGTACCCAGAATATGCCCAGAAACCATGAAAAACGTGGAAAATTAAAAATACACGCTCTAGGACCCAGAATATGGCGAGAAACTTTGAAAAAGAAAATTAAAAATTCACACTGAGGTATCACGAATATGGCGAGAAAACCTGAAAAAGGTGGAAAATGAGAATAATCACACTGTAGGACCCAGAATTGCGAAAAAACTTGAAAAACGTCGAAAATGAGAAAATCACACTGTAGGACCCAGAATATGGCAAGAAAACCTGAAAAAGGTGGAAATTGAGTAAATCACACTTTAAGACCCAGAATTTCGAAAAAACTTGAAAAATGTAGAAAATGAGGAAATCACACTATAGGACCCACAATATGACGAAAAAAACCTGAAAAACGTGGAAAATTAAAAATACACGCTGTAGGACACAGAATATGTCGAGAAACCCTGAAAAATTAGAAAATTAAAACCTCACACTGAAGGACCCTAAATATGGCGAGAGAACCTAAAAAATGTAGAAAATTTAAAATTCACACTAAAGGACCCGGAATATGGCAATAAAACCTGAAAAAAGAGGAAAATTAAAAATTCACACTGAAGGACCCAGAATATGGCAAGAAAACCTGAAAAAAGTAGAAAATTAAAAATTCACACTGTAGGACCCAAAATATGCCGAGAAATGCTGAAAAACGTGAAAATTAAAAATTCACACTGAAGGACCTGGAATATGTGAAGAAAACCTGAAAACCGTGGGAAATGAGAACATCACACTGTAGGACCCAGAATATGACGGAAAAACCTGAAAAACGTGGAAAATTAAAAATTCACACTGAAGGACCTGGAATATGTGAAGAAAACCTGAAAACCGTGGAAATGAGAAAATCACACTGTAGGACTCAGAATATGATGGAAAAACCTGAAAAACGTGGAAAATTAAAAAATCACACTGAAGGACCTGGAATATGTGAAGAAAACCTGAAAAACGTGGAAATGAGAAAATCACACTGTAGGATCCAGAATATGACGGAAAAACCTGAAAAACGTGGAAAATTAAAAATTCACACTGAAGTACCCGGCATATGGCGAGAAAAACTGAAAAACGAGGAAAATTCAAAAACAAACTGTAGGATCCAGAGTAAAGGCGAGAAAACCTGAAAAAGGTGGAAAGTGAGAATTATCACAATATAGGACCCAGATTTGGAAAAAAAAAGTGAAAAACATCGAAAATGAGAAAATCACACTGTAGGACCCAGAATATGCCGAGAAACCCTAAAAAAGGTGGAAATTGAGAAAATCACACTTTAGGACCTAGAATTTCGAAAAAACTTGAAAAATGTAGAAAATGAGGAAATCACACTGTAGGACCCACAATATGACGAAAAAAACCTGAAAAACGTGGAAAATTAAAAATACACGCTGTAGGACACAGAATATGTCGAGAAACCCTGAAAAATTAGAAAATTAAAAACTCACACTGAAGGACCCTAAATATGGCGAGAGAACATAAAAAAAGTAGAAAATTAAAAATTCACACTAAAGGACCCGGAATATTGCAATAAAACCTGAAAAAAGAGGAAAATTAAAAATTCACACTGAAGGACGCAGAATAGGGCAAGAAAACCTGAAAAAAGTAGAAAATTAAAAATTCACGCTGTAGGACCCAGAATATGACGGAAAAACCTGAAAAACGTGGAAAATTAAAAATTCACACTGAAGGACCTGGAATATGTGAAGAAAACCTGAAAAACGTGGAAATGAGAAAATCACACTGTAGGACCCAGAATATGATGGA
>NW_028227285.1:2938678-3057148 GCF_978045245.1 Mus caroli | reverse complement strand
TTTTCCATCATATTCTGGGTCCTACAGTGTGATTTTCTCATTTCCACGTTTTTCAGGTTTTCTTCACATATTCCAGGTCCTTCAGTGTGAATTTTTAATTTTCCACGTTTTTCAGGTTTTTCCGTCATATTCTGGGTCCTACAGCGTGAATTTTTAATTTTCTACTTTTTTCAGGTTTTCTTGCCCTATTCTGCGTCCTTCAGTGTGAATTTTTAATTTTCCTCTTTTTTCAGGTTTTATTGCAATATTCCGGGTCCTTTAGTGTGAATTTTTAATTTTCTACTTTTTTTATGTTCTCTCGCCATATTTAGGGTCCTTCAGTGTGAGTTTTTAATTTTCTAATTTTTCAGGGTTTCTCGACATATTCTGTGTCCTACAGCGTGTATTTTTAATTTTCCACGTTTTTCAGGTTTTTTTCGTCATATTGTGGGTCCTACAGTGTGATTTCCTCATTTTCTACATTTTTCAAGTTTTTTCGAAATTCTAGGTCCTAAAGTGTGATTTTCTCAATTTCCACCTTTTTTAGGGTTTCTCGGCATATTCTGGGTCCTACAGTGTGATTTTCTCATTTTCGATGTTTTTCACTTTTTTTTTTCCAAATCTGGGTCCTATATTGTGATAATTCTCACTTTCCACCTTTTTCAGGTTTTCTCGCCTTTACTCTGGATCCTACAGTTTGTTTTTGAATTTTCCTCGTTTTTCAGTTTTTCTCGCCATATGCCGGGTACTTCAGTGTGAATTTTTAATTTTCCACGTTTTTCAGGTTTTTCCGTCATATTCTGGATCCTACAGTGTGATTTTCTCATTTCCACGTTTTTCAGGTTTTCTTCACATATTCCAGGTCCTTCAGTGTGATTTTTTAATTTTCCACGTTTTTCAGGTTTTTCCATCATATTCTGAGTCCTACAGTGTGATTTTCTCATTTCCACGGTTTTCAGGTTTTCTTCACATATTCCAGGTCCTTCAGTGTGAATTTTTAATTTTCCACGTTTTTCAGGTTTTTCCGTCATATTCTGGGTCCTACAGTGTGATGTTCTCATTTCCACGGTTTTCAGGTTTTCTTCACATATTCCAGGTCCTTCAGTGTGAATTTTTAATTTTCACGTTTTTCAGCATTTCTCGGCATATTTTGGGTCCTACAGTGTGAATTTTTAATTTTCTACTTTTTTCAGGTTTTCTTGCCATATTCTGGGTCCTTCAGTGTGAATTTTTAATTTTCCTCTTTTTTCAGGTTTTATTGCCATATTCCGGGTCCTTTAGTGTGAATTTTAAATTTTCTACATTTTTTAGGTTCTCTCGCCATATTTAGGGTCCTTCAGTGTGAGGTTTTAATTTTCTAATTTTTCAGGGTTTCTCGACATATTCTGTGTCCTACAGCGTGTATTTTTAATTTTCCACGTTTTTCAGGTTTTTTTCGTCATATTGTGGGTCCTATAGTGTGATTTCCTCATTTTCTACATTTTTCAAGTTTTTTCGAAATTCTGGGTCTTAAAGTGTGATTTACTCAATTTCCACCTTTTTCAGGTTTTCTTGCCATATTCTGGGTCCTACAGTGTGATTTTCTCATTTTCGACGTTTTTCAAGTTTTTTCGCAATTCTGGGTCCTACAGTGTGATTATTCTCATTTTCCACCTTTTTCAGGTTTTCTCGCCATATTCGTGATACCTCAGTGTGAATTTTTAATTTTCTTTTTCAAAGTTTCTCGCCATATTCTGGGTCCTAGAGCGTGTATTTTTAATTTTCCACGTTTTTCATGGTTTCTGGGCATATTCTGGGTACTACAGTGTGATTTTCTCATTTTCGATGTTTTTCATGTTTTTGTAATTCTGGGTAATAAAGTGTGAATATTCTCATTTTCTACCTTTTTCATGTTTTCTCGCCATATTCAGGGTCCTTCAGTGTGAGTTTTTAATTTTCTACTTTTTTGAGCGTTTCTTGCCATAATCTGGGTGCTACAGAGTGTATTTTTAATTTTCCACGTTTCTCAGGGTTTCTCGCCATATTCTGGGTCCTACAGTGTGATTTTCTCATTTTCCATGATTTTCATGTTTTTTTCGCTATTCTGGGTCCTACAGTGTGATTATTCTCATTTTCCACCTCTTTCAGGTTTTCTCGCCATATTCGGGGTCCTTCATTGTGAGTTTTTAATTTTCTACTTTGTTGAGGGTTTCTTGCCATATTCTCGGTGCTACAGAGTGTATTTTTAATTTTCTACGTTTCTCAGGGTTTCTCGCCATATTCTGGGTCCTAAAATGTGATTTTCTCATTTACGACGTTTCAAGTATTTTCGCAATTCTGGGTCCTAATCTGTGATTATTCTCATTTTCCACATTTTTCAGGTTTTCTTGCCATATTTGGGGTTCTTCAGTGTGAGTTTTTAATTTTCTACTTTTTTGAGGGTTTCTTGCCATATTCTGGGTACTACAGAGTGTATTATTAATTTTCCACGTTTCTCAGGGTTTCTTGCCATATTCTGGGTCCTACAGTGTGATTTTCTCATTTACGATGTTTTTCAAGTTTTTTTTTTGTGCAATTCTGGGTCCTACACTGTGATTATTCTCATTTTCCACCTTTTCAGGTTTTCTCGCCATATTCCGGGTACTTCAGTGTGAATTTTTAGTTTTCTACTTTTTTCAGGGTTTCTCGCCATATTCCGGGTCCTTCAGTTGAATTTTTAATTTTCACGTTTTTCAGGGTTTCTAACGATATTCTGGGTCCGATAATGTGAATTTTTAATTTTCACGTTTTTCAGGGTTTCTCGGCATATTCTAGGTCCTGGAGTGTGAATTTTTAATTTTCACGTTTTTCAGGATTTCTCTAAATATTCTTGGTCCTGCAGTGTGATTTTCTCATTTTCCACTTTTTTCAAGTTTTTTTGTAATTCTGGGTCCTACTGTGTGATTTTCTCATTTTCCACCTTTTTCGGGTTTTCTTGCCATATTTGGGGTCCTTCAGTGTGAGTTTTTATTTTTCTACTTTTTTCAGGATTTCTTGCCATATTCTGGATCCTACAGTGTGATTTTCTCATTTTCCACCTTTTTCAGGTTTTTCTGGTCATGTTTGGGCTCCTTCACTGTGAGTTTTTAATTTCCTACTTTTTTATTAAGTGTTTCTCGCCATATTCTGGGTCCGTTAGTGTGAATTATTAATTTTCACGTTTTTCACATTTTCTCGGCATATTCTGGATCCTGCAGTGTGATTTTCTCATTTTCCACCTTTTTCAGGTTTTCTGGTCATGTTTGGGCTCCTTCACTGTGAGTTTTTAATTTCCTACTTTTTTATTAAGTGTTTCTCGCCATATTCTGGGTCCGTTAGTGTGAATTATTAATTTTCACGTTTTTCACATTTTCTCGGCATATTCTGGATCCTGCAGTGTGATTTTCTCATTTTCCACCTTTTGCAGGGTTTCTCGCCATATTTGGGGTCCTACAGTGTGAGTTTGTTATTTTCAACTTTTTTCAGGGTTACACGCCATATTCTGGGTCCTACAGCATGTATTTTTAATTTTCCACGTTTTCAGGGTTTCTAGGCATAAGCTGGGTCCTACAGATTGATTATTCTCATTTTCCACCCTTTTCAGGTTTTCTTGCAATATTCGGGGTCCTTCAGTGTGAATTTTTAATTTTCTACTTTTTTCAGGTTTTCTCGCCATATGCTGGGTCCTACTGTGTGATTTTTCTCATTTCCATATTTTTCAGGGTCACTTGCCGTATTCCAGGTCCTTCAGTGTGAATTTTTTTCCACGGTTTTCAGTATTTCTCGCCATATCTGGGTAATAAATTGTGAATTTTTAATTGTCCACTTTTTTCATGGTTTCTCACCATATTCTGTGTCCGACTGTGTGAATTTTTAATTTTCAGGTTTTTCATGGTTGTTCGGCATATTCTGGTTTCTGCAGTGTGATTTTCTCATTTTCCACATTTTTCAAGTTTTTTCATATTTCTGGGTCCTACAGTGTGATTTTCTCTTTTTTCACCTTTTTCATGTTTTCTTGCCATATTTGGGGTCCTTCAGTGTGAGTTTTTACATTTCTAATTTTTCAGGGTTTCTCGACATATTATGGGTCCTACAGCGTGTATTTTTAATTTTCCACGTTTTTCAGTGTTTCTCAGCATATTCTGGGTCCTACAGTGTGATTATTCTCATTTTCCAACTTTTTCAGGTTTTCTAGCCATATTCTGGGTCCTACAGTGTGAATTTTGAATTTTCCTCGTTTTTCAGGTTTTCTCGCCATATTCTGGGTCCTTCACTGTGAATTTTTAATTTTCCACTTCTTTCAAGTTTTTTGTAATATTATGGGTCCTACAGTGTGATTTTCTCATTTTCCACCTTTTTCAGGTTTTCTCGCCATATTCGGGGTCCTTCAATGTGAGTTTTTAATTTTCTACTTTTTTCAGGGTTTCTCGCCATATTCTGGGTCCTACAGAGTGTATTTTTAATTTTCCACGTTTTTCAAGGTTTCTCGGCATATTCTGGCTCCTACAGTGTGATTTTCCCATTTCCTCGTTTTTCAGGTTTTCTTGCCATATTCCAGGTCCTTCAGTCTGAATTTTTAATTTTCCACGTTTTTCAGTATTTCTCGCCATATTCTGGGCACGTTTTTCAAGTTTTATCGCTATTCTGTGTCCTACAGTGTGATTATACTCATTTTCCACCTTTTTCAGGTTTTTTGCCATATTCGGTGTCTTTCAGTGTGAGTTTTTAATTTTCTACTTTTTACTGTGTTTCTTGCAATATTCTGGCTCCAAAAAGCATATTTTTATTTTTTCTCGTTTTTCAGGGTTTCTTGGCATATTCTGGGTCCTACAATGTGATTTTCTCATTTTCCACTTTTTTTAAGTTTTTTCGCATTTCTATGTCCTACAGGTTGATTTTCTCATTTTCCACATTTTTCAGGTTTTCTCGCCATATTCTGGGTCCTTCAGTGTGAGTTTTTAATTTTCTACTTCTTTCAGGGTTTATTGCCATATTCTGAATCCTACAGCGTGTATTTTTAATTTTCCACGTTTTCAGGGTTTCTGGCATATTCTGGCTCCTACTGTGCGATTTTCCAATTTTTGACTTTTTTCAAGTTTTTTTCCCCAATTCTCCGTCCTACAGTGTGATTTTCTCATTTTCCACCTTTTTTCAGGTTTTCTCAGCATATTCTGGGTCCTGCAGTGTGAATTTTTAATTTTCCACGTTTTTCAAGGTTTTTTTCCATATTCTGGTCCTATAGTGTGAATTTTTATTTTTCAATATTTTTCAGTGTTTATCATCATATTCTGGGTCCTACAGTGTGAATTTCTCATTTTCCACCTTTTTCAGGGTTTCTTGCCATATTCTAGGTTTTTCAGTGGGAGTTTTTAATTTTCCATGTTTTTAAGTTTTTTTTTTTCATCATATTCTCAGTCCCACAGTGTGATTTTTTCATTTTCAAACTTTTTCAGGTTTTCTCGGCATATTCTGGTTCCTACAGTGTAAATTTAATTTTCCACATTTTTCAGTGTTTCTCGCCATATTCTGGGTCCCACAGTGTAAATTTTTAATTTTCCACGTTTTTAAGGTTTTTTTTTGGTAATATTCTTGGTCCGACAGTGTGAATATTTAATGTTTCACTTTTTTCAGCGTTTCTCGGCATATTCTGGGTCCTACAGTGTGATTTTCTCATTTTCCACATTTTTCAAGTTTTTTCGTAATTCTGGGTCCTACAGTGTGATTTTCTCATTTTCCACCTTTTTCAGCCTTTCTAGCCATTTTTCGGGTCCTTCAGTGTGAGTTTGTAATTTTCTAAGTTTTTCAGGGTTTCTCGCCGTATTCTGGGTCCTAAACGTTGTATTTTTAATTTTTCACGTTTTCAGGGTTTCTTGGCATATTCTGGGTCCTACAGTGTGATTTTCTCATTTTCGATATTTTCAAGTTTTTTCGTAATTCTGGGTCCTACAGTGTGATTTTCTCATTTTCCACCTTTTTCATGTTTTCTCGCCATAATTGGGGTTCTTCAGTGTCAGTTTGTAATTTTCTACTTTTTTCAGGGTTTCTTGCCATATTTGGGGTCCTTCAGTGTGAGTTTTTAATTTTCTACTCTTTCAGGGTTTCTTGCCATGTTCTGGGTCCTACAGTGTGTATTTTTCATTTTCGACGTTTTTCAGATTTTCTCACAATATTCTGGGTTCTTCAGTGTGAATTATTAATTTTTCAAGTTTTACAGGTTTTTTCTTCATATTCTGGGTCCTACACTGTGATTTTTCTCATTTCCACGTTTTTCAGGTTTTCTTGCCATATTCCAGGTCCTTCAGTGTTAATTTTTAATTTTCCACGTTTTCAGGGTTTCTCGGCATATTCTGTGTCCTGCAGTGTGATTTTCTCATTTTTATGGTTTTTCAAGTTTTTTGGCAATTCTGGGTCCTACAGTGTGATTATTCTCATTTTCCACCTTTATCAGGTTTTCTCGACATATTTGGGGTCTTTCAGTGTGAATTTTTAATTTTCTACTTTTTTCAAGGTTTCTCGCCATATTCTGTGTCCTTCAGTATGAGTTTTTAATTTTCCTCGTTTTTCAGGTATTCTCGCCATATTCCGTGTCCTTCACTGTGAATTTTTTATTTTCCACATTATTCAGGTTTTTTCGTCATATTCTGGGTCTTACAATGTGATTTTCTCATTTTCCTCATTTTTCAGGTTTTTTCGCCATATTTGGGGTCCGTCAGTGTGAATTTTTAATTTTCTACTATTTCATGGTTTCTCGCCGTATTCTGGGTCATTCAGTGTGAATTTTTATTTTTCCACGTTTTTCAGGTTTTTTCGTCATATTCTGGGTCCTACAGTGTGATTTTCTCATTTCCAATTTTTCAGGTTTTCTTGACATATTCCAGGTCCTTCTGTGTGAATTTTTAATTTTCCACATTTTTCAGGTTTTTTCGTCATATTCTGGGTCTTACAGTGTGACTTTCTCATTTTCCAAATTTTTCAGGTTTTCTCGACATATTTGGGGTCCTTCAGTGTGAGTTTTTAATTTTCTACTTTTTCAGGGCTTCTCTCCATATTCTTGGTCCTACAGCTTGTATTTTTAATTTTCCAGGTTTTCAGGGAATCTAGGCATATTCTGGGTCCTGCAGTGTGATTTTCTCATTTTTGAGGTTTTTCAAGTTTTTTCCCAATTCTGGGTCCCTTAATGTGATTATTCTCATTTTCCCCATTTTTCAGGTTTTCTCGCCATATTTGGGGTCCTTCAGTGTGAGTTTTTAAATTTCTACTCTTTCAGGGTTTCTCGCCATATTCTGGGTCCTTCAGTGTGAGTTTTTAATTTTCCTCGTTTTTCAGGTTTTTTCACCATATTCCGGATCCTTCAGTGTGAATTTTTAATTTTCCACCTTTTTCAGATTTTTTCTCATATTCTGGGTCCTACAGTGTGATTTTCTCATTTCCACTTTTTCAGGTTTTCTTGCCATATTCCATGTCCTTCAGTGTGAATTTTTAATTTTCCACGTTTTTTAGTATTTCTCGCCATATTCTGGGTAATGCAGTGTGAATATTTAATTTTCCACTTTTTTCATGGTTTCTCCCTTATTCTGTGTCTGACAGTGTCAATTTTTAATTTTCATGTTTTTCAATGTTTCTCGGCATATTCTGGGTCCTGCAGTATGATTTTATTATTTTGGACGTTTTTCAAGTTTTTTCGTAATTCTGGGTCCTACAGTGTGATTTTCTCATTTTCCAACTTTTTCAGGTTTTCTGGCCATAATTGGGGTTCTTCAGTGTCAGTTTGTAATTTTCTACTTTTTTCAGGGTTTCTTGCCATATTTGGGGTCCTTCAGTGTGAGTTTTTAATTTTCTACTCTTTCAGGGTTTCTTGCCATAAACTGTGTCCTATAGTATGTATTTTTCATTTTCCACGTTTTTCAGGTTTTTTCTTCATATTCTGGGTCCTACACTGTGATTTTCTCATTTCCACGTTTTCAGGTTTTCTTGCCATATTCCAGGTCCTTCAGTGTGGATTTTTAATTTTCCACGTTTTTCAGTATTTCTCCCCATATTATAGGTAATACAGTGTGAATTTTAATTATCCACTTTTTTTCATGGTTTCTCGCCATATTCTGTGTCCAACAGTGTGAGTTTTTAATTTTCACGTTTTTCAGTGTTTCTTGAAATATTCTGGGTCCTGCAGTGTGATTTTCTTATTTTCCACCTTTTTCAGGTTTTCTCCCCATATTTGGGGTCCTTCAGTGTCAGTTTGTATTTTTCTACTTTCTTCAGGGTTTCTCACCATATTCTGGATCCTACAGTGTGATTTTCTCATTTTTCCACCTTTTTCAGGTTTTCTCGCCATGTTTGGGCTCCTTCACTGTGAGATTTTAATTTTCTACTTTTTTAATTAACTTTTTCTCGCCATATTCTGGGTCCGTTAGTGTGAATTTTTAATTTTCACGTTTTTCACATTTTCTCGGCATATTCTGGGTCCTGAAATGTGATTTTCTCATTTTGCACCTTTTTCAGGGTTTCTCGCCATATTTGGGGTCCTACAGTGTGAGTTTGTAATTTTGAACTTTTTTCAGGGTTTCTCGCCATATTCTGGGTCCTACAGCATGTATTTTTAATTTTCCACGTTTTCAGGGTTTCTGGGCAAAATCTGGGTCCTACAGTGTGATTATTCTCATTTTCCACCTTTTTCAGGTTTTCTCACCATATTCTGGGTCCTTCAGTGTGAATTTTTAATTTTCTACTTTTTTTCAGGTTTTCTCGCCATATTCTGGGTCCTACAGCATGTTTTTTTAATTTTACACGTTTTCAGGGTTTCTGGGCATAATCTGGGTCCTACAGTGTGATTATTCTCATTTTCCACCTTTTTCAGGTTTTCAAACCATATTCGGGGTCTTTCAGTGTGAATTTTTAATTTTCTACTTTTTTCAGGTTTTCTCGCCATATTCTGTGTCCTTCAGTGTGAGTTTTTTATCTTCCTCGTTTTTCAGGTTTTTCGCCATATTCCGGGTCCTTCCGTGTGATATTTTAATATTTTATCTTTTTCAGGTTTTTTCGTCATATTCTGGGTCGTACTGTGTGATTTTCTCATTTCCATGTTTTTTCAGGGTCTCTTGCCGTATTCCAGGTCCTTCAGTGTGAATTTTTTCCCACGGTTTTCAGTATTTCTCTCCATATCTGGGTAATGAAGTGTGAATTTTTAATTGTCCAGTCTTTTCATGGTTTCTCACCATATTCTGTGTCCAATAGTGTGAATTTTTAATTTTCAGGTTTTTCATGGTTGTTCGGCATATTCTGGTTTCTCCAGTGTGATTTTCTCATTTTCCACGTTTTTCAAGTTTTTCCGTATTTTGGGTCCTACAAGTGTGATTTTCTCATTTTCGATGTTTTTCATGTTTTTGTAATTCTGGGTAATACAGTGTGATTATTCTCATTTTCTACCTTTTTCATGTTTTCGCGCCATATTCGGGATCCTTCAGTGTGAGTTTTTAATTTTCTACTTTGTTGAGGGTTTCTTGCCATATTCTCAGTGCTACAGAGTGTATTTTTAATTTTCCACGTTTCTCAGGGTCTCTCCCCATATTCTGGGTCCTAAAATGTGATTTTCTCATTTACGACATTTTTCAAGTATTTTCGGAATTCTGGTTCCTACACTGTGATTATTCTCATTTTCCACATTTTTCAGGTTTTCTTGCCATATTTGAGGTCCTTAAGTGTGAGTTTTTAATTTTCTACTTTTATGAGGGTTTCTTGCCATATTCTGGGTACTACAGAGTGTATTATTAATTTTCCACCTTTCTCAGGGTTTCTTGCCATATTCTGGGTCCTACAGTGTCTGTCTGTCTCTCTGTGTGTCTGATCCCCTGGAACTGTAGATGGGCCACCATATAGTTGCTGGTAGTTGATCCCAGGTTCTCTGGAAGAGGAGACAATGCTGTTCATTGTTGAGCCCTTTCAGTGGCTCCACCTATCTTTAAATTTTTAGAAGTATATGTTAGGCTGTGTTTATGTACATCATATGCAGACCATAAGAGGGATTTAGATTCTCCAGGATCTGACACCCTCTTCTGGAGTGTCTGAAGACAACTACAGTGTACTTATATCTAATAAATAAATAAATAAATAAATAAATAAATAAATAAATAAATAAACATTATTTTAAAAGGATAAGAAAGAAAGAAAGACCAGGCAGGCCTGCCCTCCTTATCTCTGTCTGTCTGTCTGTCTGATCCCCTGGAACTGGAGATGGGCCACCATAAAGTTGATGGTAGTTGATCCCATGTTCTCTGGAAGAAGAGACAATGCTGTTAATTGTTGAGCCCTTTCAGTGGCCCCACCCATCTTTAAATTTTTAGAAGTATATGTGAGGCTCTGTTTATGTACATCATATGCAGACCATAAGAGGGATTTAGATTCTCCAGAAGATGAAACCCTCTTCTAGAGTGTCTGAACACAGCTACAGTGTACTTGTATCTAATAAATACATAAATAAATAAATAAATAAATAAATAAATAAATATTTTTTTTTAAAGTATAAGAAAGAAAGAATGACCAGGCAGGCCTCCATCCTTATCTCTGTCAGTCTGTCTGTCTGTCTCTCTGAACCCTTGGAACTGGAGATGGGCCACCTTTTAGGTGCTGGTAGTTGATCCCAGGTTCTCTGGAAGAGGAGACAATGCTGTTAATTGTTGAGTCCTTTCAGTGGCCCCACCTATTTATAATTTTTAGAAGTATATGTGAGGCTGTGTTTATGTCCATCGTATTCAGACCATAAGAGGGATTTAGATTCTCTAGAATCTGACACCCTCTTCTGGAGTGTCTGAAGATGGCTACAGTGTACTTATATCTAATAAATACATAAATAAATAAATAAATAAATAAATAAATAAATAAATAAATAAATAAATAAACATTTTTTAAAAAGTATAAGAAATAAAGAAAGACCAGGCAGGCCTGCCATCCTTATCTCTGTCTCTCTGTCTGTCTGTCTGTCTGATACACTGGAACTGGACTTGGGCCACCATAAGGTGCTGTTAGTTTATCCCAGGTTCTCTGAAAGAGGAGACAATGCTGTTACTTGTTGAGCCCTCTCAGTGGCCCCACACAGCTTTAAATTTTTAGAAGTATATGTGAGGCTGTGTTTATGTACATCATATGCAGACCATAAGAGGGATTTAGGTTCTCCAGAATCTGACACTCTCTTTTGGAGTGTCTGTACAGCTATAGTGTACTTATATCTAATAAATAAATAAATAAATAAATAAATAAATAAATAAATAAATAAACATTTTTTTTAAAAAAGGATAAGAAAGAAAGAAAGACCAGGCAGGCCTGCCATCCTTATCACTGTCTGTCTGTCTGTCTGTCTGATCCCTGGAAATGGAGATGGACCACCATATAGTTGCTGGTAGTTCATCCCAGGTTCTCTGGAAGAGGAGACAATGCTGTTAATTGTTGAGCTTTTAGAGTGGCCCCACTCTTCTTTAAATTTTAAGAAGTAAATGTGAGGCTGTGTTTATGTACATCATATGCAGACCATAAGAGGGATTTAGATTCTCCAGAATCTGACACCCTCTTCTGGAGTGTCTGAACAGCTACAGTGTACTTTCATCTAATAAATACATAAATAAATAAATAAATAAATAAATAAACATTTTTAAAAATGTATAAGAAATAAATACCAGGCAGGCCTGCCATCCTTATCTCTGTCTCTCTGTCTGTCTGTCTGTCTGATCCACTGGAACTGGAGATGGGCCACCATAAGGTGCTGGTAGTTGATCCCAGGTTCTCTGAAAGAGGAGACTATGCTGTTAATTGTTGAGCCCACTCAGTGGCCCCACCCATCTTTAAATTTTTAGAAGTATATGTGAGGCTGTGTTTATGTACATCATATTCAGACCATAAGAGGGATTTAGATTCTCCAGAATCTGACACCCTCTTCTGGAGTGTCTGAAGACAGCTACAGTGTACTTATATCTAATAAATACGTAAATAAATATATAAATAAACATTTTTTTAAAAAGGATAAGAAAGAAATAAAGACCAGGCTGGCCTGCCATCCTTATCACTGTCTCTATGTCTGTCTGTCTGATCCCCTGGAACTGGAGATGGGCCACCATATAGTTGCTGTAGTTAAACCCAGGTACTCTGTAAGAGGAGACAATGCTATTAATTGTTGAGGTTTTAGAGTGGCCCCACCCTTCTTTAAATTTTTAGAAGTATATGTGAGGCTGTGTTTATGTACATCATATGCAGACCATAAGAGGGATTTAGATTCTCCAGAATCTGACACCCTCTTCTGGAGTGTCTGAACAGCTACAGTGTACTTATATCTAATAATTACATAAATAAATAAATAAATAAATAAATAAATAAATAAATAAATAAATAAATAAACATTTTTTAAAAAGGATAAGACAGAAAGAAAGACCTGGCACGCCTGCCATCCATATCTCTGTCTGTCTGTCTGTCTGTCTATCTGATCTCTGGGAACTGGAGATGGGCCACGAATAGTTGCTGGTAGTTGATCCCAGGTTCTCTGGAAGAGGAGTCAGTGCTGTTAATTGTTGAGCCCTTTCAGTGGCCCCACCCATCTTTAAATTTTTAGAAGTATATGTGAGGCTGTGTTTATGTACATCATATGCAGACCATAAGAGGGATTTAGTTTCTCCAGAATCTGACACCCTCTTCTGGAGTGTCTGAACAGCTACAATGTACTTATATCTAATAAATAAATAAATAAATAAATAAATAAACAAACATTTTTTTAAAAAAAGGATAAGAAAGAAAGAAAGACCAGGCAGGCCTGCCATCCTTATCACTGTCTGTCTGTCTGTCTGTCTGATGCCCTGGAACTGGAGATGGACCACCATATAGTTGCTGGTAGTTGATCCCAGGTTCTCTATAAGACGAGACAATGCTGTTAATTGTTGAGCCCTTTCAGTGTCCCCACAGATCTTTTAATTTTTAGAAGTATATGTTAGGCTGTGTTTATGTACATCATATGGAGACCATTAGAGGGAGTTAGATTCTCCAGAATCTGACACCCTCTACTGGAGTGTCTGAACAGCTACAGTGTACTTATATCTAATAATTACATAAATAAATAAATAAATAAATAAATAAATAAATAAATAAATATTTTTTAAAAAGGATAAGAATGAAAGAAAGAAAGACCAGACAGGCCTGCCATCCTTATCTCTGTCTGTCTGTCTGTCTGTCTGATCCCCTGGAACTGGAGATGGGCCACTTTGTAGGTGCTGGAGGTTGATCCCAGGTTCTCTGGAAGAGGAGACAATGCTGTTCATTGTTGAGTCCTTTCAGTGGCCTTTTAATATTTTAAGTATATGTGAGGCTGTGTTTATGTACATCATATTCAGACCATAAGAGGGATTTAGATTCTCTAGAATCTGAAACCCTCTTCTGGAGTGTCTGAAGACGGGTACAGTGTAGTTATATCTAATAAATAAATAAATAAATAAATAAATAAATAAATAAATAAACATTTTTTAAAAAGTATAAGAAATAAAGAAAGAACAGGCAGGCCTGCCATCTTTATCTCTGTCTCTCTGTCTGTCTGTCTGTCTGTCTGATCCACTGGAACTGGAGAAGGGCCACCATAAGGTGCTGGTAGTTTATCCCAGGTTCTGTGAGAGAGGAGACAATGCTGTTAATTGTTGAGCCCTCTCAGTGGCCCCACCCTTCTTTAAATTTTTAGAAGTATATGTGAGGCTGTGTTTATGTACATCATATGCAGACCATAAGAGGGATTTAGATTCTCCAGAATCTGACACCCTCTTCTGGAGTGTCTGAACAGCTAGAGTGTACTTATTTCTACTAAATACATAAATAAATAAATAAATAAATAAATAAATAAATAAATAAATAAATAAACATTTTTTTAAAAGGATAAGACAGAAAGAAAGACCTGGCACGCCTGCCATCCATATCTCTGTCTGTCTGTCTGTCTGTCTGTCTATCTGATCTCTGGGAACTGGAGATGGGCCACGAATAGTTGCTGGTAGTTGATCCCAGGTTCTCTGGAAGAGGAGTCAGTGCTGTTAATTGTTGAGCCCTTTCAGTGGCCCCACCCATCTTTAAATTTTTAGAAGTATATGTGAGGCTGTGTTTATGTACATCATATGCAGACCAGAAGAGGGATTTAGTTTCTCCAGAATCTGACACCCTCTTCTGGAGTGTCTGAACAGCTACAATGTACTTATATCTAATAAATAAATAAATAAATAAATGAATAAATAAATAAATAAATAAATAAATAAATAAATAAACAAACATTTTTTTAAAAAAAGGATAAGAAAGAAAGAAAGACCAGGCAGGCCTGCCATCCTTATCACTGTCTGTCTGTCTGTCTGTCTGATCCCCTGGAACTGGAGATGGACCACCATATAGTTGCTGGTAGTTGATCCCAGGTTCTCTATAAGACGAGACAATGCTGTTAATTGTTGAGCCCTTTCAGTGTCCCCACAGATCTTTTAATTTTTAGAAGTATATGTTAGGCTGTGTTTATGTACATCATATGGAGACCATAAGAGGGAGTTAGATTCTCCAGAATCTGACACCCTCTACTGGAGTGTCTGAACAGCTACAGTGTACTTATATCTAATAATTACATAAATAAATAAATAAATAAATAAATAAATAAATAAATAAATAAATAAATAAATATTTTTTAAAAAGGATAAGAATGAAAGAAAGAAAGACCAGACAGGCCTGCCATCCTTATCTCTGTCTGTCTGTCTGTCTGTCTGATCCCCTGGAACTGGAGATGGGCCACTTTGTAGGTGCTGGAGGTTGATCCCAGGTTCTCTGGAAGAGGAGACAATGCTGTTCATTGTTGAGTCCTTTCAGTGGCCTTTTAATTTTTTAAGTATATGTGAGGCTGTGTTTATGTACATCATATTCAGACCATAAGAGGGATTTAGATTCTCTAGAATCTGACACCCTCTTCTGGAGTGTCTGAAGACGGCTACAGTGTAGTTATATCTAATAAATAAATAAATAAATAAATAAATAAATAAATAAATAAACATTTTTTAAAAAGTATAAGAAATAAAGAAAGACCAGGCAGGCCTGCCATCTTTATCTCTGTCTCTCTGTCTTCTGTCTGTCTGTCTGAACCACTGGAAATGGAGATGGGCCACCATAAGGTGCTGGTAGTTTATCCCAGGTTCTCTGAGAGAGGAGACAATGCTGTTAATTGTTGAGCCCTCTCAGTGGCCCCACACATCTTTAAATTTTTAGAAGTATATGTGAGGCTGTGTTTATGTACATCATATTCAGACCATAAGAGGGATTTAGATTCTCCAGAATCTGACACCCTCTTCTGGAGTGTCTGAAGACAGCTACAGTGTACTTATATCTAATAAATACATAAATAAATATATAAATAAACATTTTTTTAAAAAGGATAAGAAAGAAAGAAAGACCAGGCAGGCCTGCCATCCATATATCTGTCTGTCTGTCTGTCTGTCTGTCTATCTGATCCCCGGGAACTGGAGATGGGCCACCATATAGTTGCTGGTAGTTGATCCAAGGTTTTCTGGAAGAGGAGACAATGCTGTTAATTGTTGAGCCCTTTCAGTGGCCCCACACTTCTTTAAATATTTAGAAGTACATGTGAGGCTGTGTTTATGTACATCATATTAAGATTATAAGAGGATTTAGATTCTCCAGAATCTGACACCATATACTGGAGTGTCTGAAGACAGCTACAGTGTACTTATATATAATAAATAAATAAATAAATAAATAAATAAACATTTTTGAAAAAGGATAAGAAAGAAAGTAAGACCAGGCAGGCCTGCCATCCTTATCTCTGTCTGTCTGTCTGTCTGTCTGTCTGTCTGATCCACT
The DNA here is from genome assembly GCF_978045245.1 of Mus caroli. Taxonomy (NCBI): domain Eukaryota; kingdom Metazoa; phylum Chordata; class Mammalia; order Rodentia; family Muridae; genus Mus; species Mus caroli. Next base: position 3,041,317 of record NW_028227285.1, on the reverse strand, counting down.
GGAACTGGAGATGGGCCACCTTATAGTTGCTGGTAGTTGATCCCAGGTTCTCTGGAAGAGGAGACAATGCTGTTAATTGTTGAGCTCTTTCAGTGGCCCCACCCATTTTTAATTTTTAGAAGTATATGTGATGCTGTGTTTATGTACATCATATTCAGACCATAAGAGGGATTTAGATTCTCTAGAATCTGTCATCCTCTTCTGGAGTGTCTGAAGACGGGTACAGTGTACTTATATCTAATAAATACATAAATAAATAAATAAATAAATAAATAAACATTTTTTAAAAAGTATAAGAAATAAAGAAAGACCAGGCAGTCCTGCCATCTTTATCTCTGTCTCTCTGTCTGTCTGTCTGTCTGATCCACTGAAACTGGAGATGGGCCACCATAAGGTGCTGGTAGTTTATCCCAGGTTCTCTGAAAGAGGAGAAAATGCTGTTAATTGTTGAGCCCTTTCAGTGGCCCCACACATCTTTAAATTTTTAGAAGTATATGTGAGGCTGTGTTTATGTACATCATATGCAGACCATAAGAGGGATTTAGATTCTCCAGAATCTGACACCCTTTTCTGGAGTGTCTGAACAGCTACAGTGTACTTATATCTAATAAATTCATAAATAAATAAATAAATAAATAAACATTTTTTAAAAAGTATAAGAAATAAAGAAAGACCAGGCAGGCCTGCCATCCTTATCTCTGTCTCTCTGTCTGTCTGTCTGTCTGTCTGATCCACTGGAACTGGAGATGGCCCACCATAAGGTGCTGGTAGTTTATCCCAGGTTCTCTAAAAGAGGAGACTATGCTGTTAATTGTTGAGCCCTCTCAGTGGCCCCACCCATCTTTAAATTTTTAGAAGTATATGTGAGGCTGTGTTTATGTACATCATATGCAGACCATAAGAGGGATTTAGATTTTGCAGAATCTGACACCCTCTTCTGGAGTGTCTGAAGACAGCTACAGTGTACTTATATCTAATAAATACATAAATAAATATATAAATAAACATTTTTTTAAAAAGGATAAGAAAGAAATAAAGACCAGGCAGGCCTGCCATCCTTATCACTGTCTGTATGTCTGTCTGTCTGATCCCCTGGAACTGGAGATGGGCCACCATATAGTTGCTGGTAGTTGATCCCAGGTACTCTGTAAGAGGAGACAATGCTATTAATTGTTGAGGTTTTAGAGTGGCCCCACCCTTCTTTAAATTTTTAGAAGTATATGTGAGGCTGTGTTTATGTACATCATATGCAGACCATAAGAGGGATTTAGATTCTCCAGAATCTGACACCCTCTTCTGGAGTGTCTGAACAGCTAGAGTGTACTTATTTCTACTAAATACATAAATAAATAAATAAATAAATAAATAAATAAATAAATAAATAAACATTTTTAAAAAAGGATAAGACAGAAAGAAAGACTGGCAAGCCTGCCATCCATATCTCTGTCTGTCTGTCTGTCTGTCTGTCTATCTGATCTCTGGGAACTGGAGATGGGCCACGAATAGTTGCTGGTAGTTGATCCCAGGTTCTCTGGAAGAGGAGTCAGTGCTGTTAATTGTTGAGCCCTTTCAGTGGCCCCACCCATCTTTAAATTTTTAGAAGTATATGTGAGGCTGTGTTTATGTACATCATATGCAGACCAGAAGAGGGATTTAGTTTCTCCAGAATCTGACACCCTCTTCTGGAGTGTCTGAACAGCTACAATGTACTTATATCTAATAAATAAATAAATAAATAAATGAATAAATAAATAAATAAATAAATAAATAAATAAATAAACAAACATTTTTTTAAAAAAAGGATAAGAAAGAAAGAAAGACCAGGCAGGCCTGCCATCCTTATCACTGTCTGTCTGTCTGTCTGTCTGATCCCCTGGAACTGGAGATGGACCACCATATAGTTGCTGGTAGTTGATCCCAGGTTCTCTATAAGACGAGACAATGCTGTTAATTGTTGAGCCCTTTCAGTGTCCCCACAGATCTTTTAATTTTTAGAAGTATATGTTAGGCTGTGTTTATGTACATCATATGGAGACCATAAGAGGGAGTTAGATTCTCCAGAATCTGACACCCTCTACTGGAGTGTCTGAACAGCTACAGTGTACTTATATCTAATAATTACATAAATAAATAAATAAATAAATAAATAAATAAATAAATAAATATTTTTTAAAAAGGATAAGAATGAAAGAAAGAAAGACCAGACAGGCCTGCCATCCTTATCTCTGTCTGTCTGTCTGTCTGTCTGATCCCCTGGAACTGGAGATGGGCCACTTTGTAGGTGCTGGAGGTTGATCCCAGGTTCTCTGGAAGAGGAGACAATGCTGTTCATTGTTGAGTCCTTTCAGTGGCCTTTTAATTTTTTAAGTATATGTGAGGCTGTGTTTATGTACATCATATTCAGACCATAAGAGGGATTTAGATTCTCTAGAATCTGACACCCTCTTCTGGAGTGTCTGAAGACGGCTACAGTGTAGTTATATCTAATAAATAAATAAATAAATAAATAAATAAATAAATAAATAAACATTTTTTAAAAAGTATAAGAAATAAAGAAAGACCAGGCAGGCCTGCCATCTTTATCTCTGTCTCTCTGTCTTCTGTCTGTCTGTCTGAACCACTGGAAATGGAGATGGGCCACCATAAGGTGCTGGTAGTTTATCCCAGGTTCTCTGAGAGAGGAGACAATGCTGTTAATTGTTGAGCCCTCTCAGTGGCCCCACACATCTTTAAATTTTTAGAAGTATATGTGAGGCTGTGTTTATGTACATCATATTCAGACCATAAGAGGGATTTAGATTCTCCAGAATCTGACACCCTCTTCTGGAGTGTCTGAAGACAGCTACAGTGTACTTATATCTAATAAATACATAAATAAATATATAAATAAACATTTTTTTAAAAAGGATAAGAAAGAAAGAAAGACCAGGCAGGCCTGCCATCCATATATCTGTCTGTCTGTCTGTCTGTCTGTCTATCTGATCCCCGGGAACTGGAGATGGGCCACCATATAGTTGCTGGTAGTTGATCCAAGGTTTTCTGGAAGAGGAGACAATGCTGTTAATTGTTGAGCCCTTTCAGTGGCCCCACACTTCTTTAAATATTTAGAAGTACATGTGAGGCTGTGTTTATGTACATCATATTCAGATTATAAGAGGATTTAGATTCTCCAGAATCTGACACCATATACTGGAGTGTCTGAAGACAGCTACAGTGTACTTATATATAATAAATAAATAAATAAATAAATAAATAAATAAATAAATAAACATTTTTGAAAAAGGATAAGAAAGAAAGTAAGACCAGGCAGGCCTGCCATCCTTATCTCTGTCTGTCTGTCTGTCTGTCTGTCTGTCTGATCCACTGGAACTGGAGATGGGCCACCTTATAGTTGCTGGTAGTTGATCCCAGGTTCTCTGGAAGAGGAGACAATGCTGTTAATTGTTGAGCTCTTTCAGTGGCCCCACCCATTTTTAATTTTTAGAAGTATATGTGATGCTGTGTTTATGTACATCATATTCAGACCATAAGAGGGATTTAGATTCTCTAGAATCTGTCATCCTCTTCTGGAGTGTCTGAAGACGGGTACAGTGTACTTATATCTAATAAATACATAAATAAATAAATAAATAAACATTTTTTAAAAAGTATAAGAAATAAAGAAAGACCAGGCAGTCCTGCCATCTTTATCTCTGTCTCTCTGTCTGTCTGTCTGTCTGATCCACTGAAACTGGAGATGGGCCACCATAAGGTGCTGGTAGTTTATCCCAGGTTCTCTGAAAGAGGAGAAAATGCTGTTAATTGTTGAGCCCTCTCAGTGGCCCCACACATCTTTAAATTTTTAGAAGTATATGTGAGGCTGTGTTTATGTACATCATATGCACACCATAAGAGGGATTTAGATTCTCCAGAATCTGACATCCTCTTCTGGAGTGTCTGATACAGCTACAGTGTACTTATATCTAATAAATACATAAATAAATATATAAATAAACATTTTTTTAAAAAGGATAAGAAAGAAAGAAAGACCAGGCAGGCCTGCCATCCTTATCACTATCTGTCTGTCTGTCTGTCTGATCCCCTGGAACTGGAGATGGGCCACCATATAGTTGCTGGTAGTTGATCCCACGTACTCTGGAAGAGGAGACAATGCTGTTAATTGTTGAGCTTTTAGAGTGGCCCCACTCTTCTTTAAATTTTTAGAAATATATGTGAGGCTCTGTTTATGTACATCATATGCAGACCATAAGAGGGATTTAGATTCTCCAGAATCTGACACCCTCTTCTGGAGTGTCTGAACAGCTACAGTGTACTTATATCTAATAAATAAATAAATAAATAAATAAATAAATAAATAAATAAATAAACAAACATTTAAAAAAAAAGGATAAGAAAGAAAGAAAGGCCAGGAAGACTGCCATCCTTATCACTGTCTGTCTGTCTGTCTTCTGATCCCCTGGAACTGGAGATGGACCACCATATAGTTGCTGGTAATTGATTCCAGGTTCTCTATAAGAGGAGACAATGCTGTTAATTGTTGAGCCCTTTCAGTGGCCCCACACATCTTTTAATTTTTAGAAGTATATGTTAGGCTGTGTTTATGTACATCATATGCAGACCATAAGAGGGATTTAGATTCTCCAGAATCTGACACCCTTTTCTGGAGTGTCTGAACAGCTACAGTGTACTTATATCTAATAAATTCATAAATAAATAAATAAATAAATAAACATTTTTTAAAAAGTATAAGAAATAAAGAAAGACCAGGCAGGCCTGCCATCCTTATCTCTGTCTCTCTGTCTGTCTGTCTGTCTGATCCACTGGAACTGGAGATGGCCCACCATAAGGTGCTGGTAGTTTATCCCAGGTTCTCTAAAAGAGGAGACTATGCTGTTAATTGTTGAGCCCTCTCAGTGGCCCCACCCATCTTTAAATTTTTAGAAGTATATGTGAGGCTGTGTTTATGTACATCATATGCAGACCATAAGAGGGATTTAGATTTTGCAGAATCTGACACCCTCTTCTGGAGTGTCTGAAGACAGCTACAGTGTACTTATATCTAATAAATACATAAATAAATATATAAATAAACATTTTTTTAAAAAGGATAAGAAAGAAATAAAGACCAGGCAGGCCTGCCATCCTTATCACTGTCTGTATGTCTGTCTATCTGATCCCCTGGAACTGGAGATGGGCCACCATATAGTTGCTGGTAGTTGATCCCAGGTACTCTGTAAGAGGAGACAATGCTATTAATTGTTGAGGTTTTAGAGTGGCCCCACCCTTCTTTAAATTTTTAGAAGTATATGTGAGGCTGTGTTTATGTACATCATATGCAGACCATAAGAGGGATTTAGATTCTCCAGAATCTGACACCCTCTTCTGGAGTGTCTGAACAGCTAGAGTGTACTTATTTCTACTAAATACATAAATAAATAAATAAATAAATAAATAAATAAATAAATAAATAAATAAATAAACATTTTTTAAAAAGGATAAGACAGAAAGAAAGACTGGCAAGCCTGCCATCCATATCTCTGTCTGTCTGTCTGTCTGTCTGTCTATCTGATCTCTGGGAACTGGAGATGGGCCACGAATAGTTGCTGGTAGTTGATCTCAGGTTCTCTGGAAGAGGAGTCAGTGCTGTTAATTGTTGAGCCCTTTCAGTGGCCCCACCCATCTTTAAATTTTTAGAAGTATATGTGAGGCTGTGTTTATGTACATCATATGCAGACCATAAGAGGGATTTAGTTTCTCCAGAATCTGACACCCTCTTCTGGAGTGTCTGAACAGCTACAATGTACTTATATCTAATAAATAAATAAATAAATAAATGAATAAATAAATAAATAAATAAATAAACAAACATTTTTTTTAAAAAAAGGATAAGAAAGAAAGAAAGACCAGGCAGGCCTGCCATCCTTATCACTGTCTGTCTGTCTGTCTGTCTGATCCCCTGGAACTGGAGATGGACCACCATATAGTTGCTGGTAGTTGATCCCAGGTTCTCTATAAGACGAGACAATGCTGTTAATTGTTGAGCCCTTTCAGTGTCCCCACAGATCTTTTAATTTTTAGAAGTATATGTTAGGCTGTGTTTATGTACATCATATGGAGACCATAAGAGGGAGTTAGATTCTCCAGAATCTGACACCCTCTACTGGAGTGTCTGAACAGCTACAGTGTACTTATATCTAATAATTACATAAATAAATAAATAAATAAATAAATAAATAAATAAATAAATATTTTTTAAAAAGGATAAGAATGAAAGAAAGAAAGACCAGACAGGCCTGCCATCCTTATATCTGTCTGTCTGTCTGTCTGTCTGTCTGATCCCCTGGAACTGGAGATGGGCCACTTTGTAGGTGCTGGAGGTTGATCCCAGGTTCTCTGGAAGAGGAGACAATGCTGTTCATTGTTGAGTCCTTTCAGTGGCCTTTTAATTTTTTAAGTATATGTGAGGCTGTGTTTATGTACATCATATTCAGACCATAAGAGGGATTTAGATTCTCTAGAATCTGACACCCTCTTCTGGAGTGTCTGAAGACGGCTACAGTGTAGTTATATCTAATAAATAAATAAATAAATAAATAAATAAATAAATAAATAAATAAATAAATAAACTTTTTTTAAAAAGTATAAGAAATAAAGAAAGACCAGGCACGCCTGCCATCCATATCTCTGTCTGTCTGTCTGTCTGTCTGTCTGTCTGTCTGTCTATCTGATCCCTGGGAACTGGAGATGGGCCACGAATAGTTGCTGGTAGTTGATCCCAGGTTCTCTGGAAGAGGAGACAATGCTGTTAATTGTTGAGCCCTTTCAGTGGCGCCACCCATCTTTAAATATTTAGAAGTATATGTGAGGCTGTGTTTATGTACATCATATGCAGACCATAAGAGGCATTTAGATTCTCCAGAATCTGACACCCTCTTCTGGAGTGTCTGAAGACAGCTACAGTGTACTTATATCTAATAAATAAATAGATAAATAAATAAATAAATAAATAAACATTTTTTTAAAAAGGATAAGAAAGAAACAAAGACCAGGCAGGCCTACCATCCATATCTCTGTCTGTCTGTCTGTCTGTCTATCTGATTCCCGGGAACTGGAGATGGGCCACCATATAGTTGCTGGTAGTTGATCCAAGGTTCTCTAGAAGAGGAGACAATGCTGTTAATTGTTGAGCCCTTCCAGTGGCCCCACACTTTTTAAATATTTAGAAGTATATGTGAGGCTGTGTTTATGTACATCATATTCAGATTATAAGAGGATTTAGATTCTCCAGAGTCTGACACCCTCTTCTGGAGTTTCTGAAGACAGCTAGAGTGTACTTATATCAAATAAATACATAAATAAATATATAAATAAACATTTTTTTAAAAAGGATAAGAAAGAAAGAAAGACCAGGCAGGCCTGCCATCCTTATCACTGTCTGTATGTCTGTCTGTATGATCCTCTGGAACTGGAGATGGGCCACCATATAGTTGCTGGTAGTTGATCCCAGGTACTCTGGAAGAGGAGACAATGCTGTTAATTGTTGAGCTTTTAGAGTGGCCCCACCCTTCTTTAAATTTTTAGAAGTATATGTGAGGCTGTGTTTATGTACATCATATGCAGACCATAAGAGGGATTTAGATTCTCCAGAATCTGACACCCTCTTCTGCAGTGTGTGAACAGCTACAGTGTACTTATATCTAATAAATAATTAAATAAATAAATAAACAAACATTTTTTTAAAAAAAGGATAAGAAAGAAAGAAAGACCAGGCAGGCCTGCCAACCTTATCACTGTCTGTCTGTCTGTCTGTCTGATCCCCTGGAACTGGAGATGGACCACCATAGAGTTGCTGGTAGTTGATCCTAGGTTCTCTATAAGAGGAGACAATGCTGTTAATTTTTGAGCCCTTTCAGTGGCCCCACACATCTTTTAATTTTTAGAAGTATATGTTAGGCTGTGTTTATGTACATCATATGCAGACCATAAGAGGGATTTAGATTCTCCAGAATCTGACACCCTCTTCTGGAGTGTCTGAAGACAGCTACAGTGTACTTATATCTAATAAATACATAAATAAATATATAAATAAACATTTTTTTAAAAAGGATAAGAAAGAAAGAAAGAAAGACCAGGCAGGCCTGCCATCCTTAGCACTGTCTGTATGTCTGTCTGTCTGATCCCCTGGAACTGGAGATGGGCCACCATATAGTTGCTGGTAGTTGATCCCAGGTACTCTGGAAGAGGAGACAATGCTGTTAATTGTTGAGCTTTTAGAGTGGCCCCACCCTTCTTTAAATTTTTAGAAGTATATGTGAGGCTGTGTTTATGTACATCATATGCAGACCATAAGAGGGATTTAGATTCTCCAGAATCTGACAACCTCTTCTGGAGTGTCTGAACAGCTACAGTGTACTTATATCTAATAAATAAATAAATAAATAAATAAATAAATAAATAAATAAATAAATAAACATTTTTTAAAAAGGATATGACAGAAAGAAAGACCAGGCAGGCCTGCCATCCATATCTCTGTCTGTCTGTCTGTCTGTCAATCTGATCCCTGGGAACTGGAGATGGGCCACGAATAATTGCTGGTAGTTGATCCCAGGTTCTCTGGAAGAGGAGACAATGCTGTTAATTGTTGAGCCCTTTCAGTGGTGCCACCCATCTTTAAATATTTAGTAGTAAATGTGAGGCTGTGTTTATGTACATTATATGCAGACCATAAGAGGGATTTAGATTCTCCAGAATCTGACACCCTCTTCTGGAGTGTCTGAAGACAGCTACAGTGTACTTATATCAAATAAATAAATAGATAAATACATAAATAAATAAATAAACATTTTTAAAAAGGATAAGAAAGGAAGAAAGACCAGGTAGGCCTGCCATCCATATCTCTGTCTGTCTTTCTGTTTGTCTATCTGATCCCCGGGAACTGGAGATGGGCCACCATATAGTTGCTGGTAGTTGATCCAAGGTTCTCTGGAAGAGGAGACAATGCTGTTAATTGTTGAGCCCTTTCAGTGTCCCCACACTTCTTTAAATATTTAGAAGTATATGTGGGGCTGTGTTTATGTACATCATATTCAGATTATAAGAGTATTTAGATTCTCCAGAATCTGACACCCTATACTGGAGTGTCTGAAGACAGCTACAGTGTACTTATAATAAATAAATAAATAAATAAATAAATAAATAAAAAATAAATAAATAAATAAACATTTTTGAAAAAGGATAAGAAAGAATGTAAGACCAGGCAGGCCTGCCATCCTTATCTCTGTCTGTCTGTCTGTCTGTCTGATCCCCTGGAACTGGAGATGGGCCACCATATAGTTGCTGGTAGTTGATCCTAGGTTCTCTGAAAGAGGAGACAATGCTGTTAATTGTTGAGCCCTCTCAGTGACCCCACACATCTTTAAATTTTTAGAAGTATATGTGAGGCTGTGTTTATGTACATCATATGCAGACCATAAGAGGGATTTAGATTCCAGAATTTGACACCCTCTTCTGGAGTGTCTGAAGACAGCTACAGTGTACTAATATCTAATAAATCCATAAATAAATATATAAATAAACATTTTTTAAAAAGGATAAGAAAGAAAGAAAGACCAGGCAGGCCTGCCATCCTTATCTCTGTCTGTCTGTCTGTCTCTCTGATCCCCTGGAACTGGAGATGGGCCACCATATAGTTGCTGGTAGTTGATCCCAGGTACTCTGGAAGAGGAGACAATGCTGTTAATTGTTGAGATTTTAGAGTGGCCCCACCCTTCTTTAAATTTTTAGAAGTATATGTGAGGCTGTGTTTATGTAAATCATATGCAGACCATAAGAGGGATTTAGATTCTCCAGAATCTGCACCGTCTTCTGGAGAGTCTGACGACAGCTACAGTGTACTTATATCTTAAATACATAAATAAATAAATAAATGAATAACTGAATAAATAAATAAATAAATAAACATTTTTTTTTAAAAGGATAAGAAAGAATGAAAAATCAGGCAGGCCTGCCATCCTTATCTCTGTCTGTCTGTCTGTCTGTCTTATCCCCTGGAACTTGAGATGGGCCACCATATAGTTGCTGGTAGTTGATCCCACGTTCTCTGGAAGAAGAGACAATGCTGTTAATTGTTGAGCCCTTTCAGTGGGCCCACCCATCTTTAAATTTTTAGAAGTATATGTGAGGCTGTGTTTATGTACATCATATGCAGACCATAAGAGGGATTTAGATTCTCCAGAAGATGACACCCTCTTCTAGAGTGTCTGAAGACAGCTACAGTGTACTTATATCTAATAAATACATAAATAAATAAATAAATAAATAAATAAATAAATAAACATTTTTTTAAAAGGATAAGAAAGAAAGAAAGACCAGGCAGGGCTGCCCTCCTTATCTTTGTCTGTCTGTCTGTCTCTCTGTTTTTCTGTCTGTCTGATCTCCTGGAACTGGAGATGGGCCACCATTTTGTTGCTGATAGTTGATCCCAGGTCTTCTGAAGAGGAGACAATGCTGTTAATTGTTCAGCCCTTTCAGTGGCCCCACCCATCTTTAAATTTCTAGAAGTAAATGTGATGCTGTGTTTATGTACATCATATTCAGACCCTTAAAGAGGGATTTATATTCTCCAGAATCTGACACCGTCTTTTGGAGTGTCTATGACGGATACAGTGTACTTATATCTAATAAATACATAAATAAAGAAATAAACATTTTTTAAAAAAGATAAGAAAGAAAGAAAGACCAGGCAGGCCTGCCATCCTTATCTCTGTCTGTCTGTCTGTCTGTCTGATCCTCTGGACCTGGAGATGGGCCACCATAGAGTTGCTTGTAGTTGATCCCAGGTTCTCTGGAAGAGGAGACAATGCTGTTAATTGTTGAGCCCTTTCAGTGGCCCCACCCATCTTTAAATTTTTAGAAGTATATGCGAGGCTGTGTTTATGTACCGAATATGCAGACCATAAGAGGTATTTAGATTCTCCAGAATCTGACACCCTCTTCTGGAGTGTCTGAAGACAGCTACAGTGTACTTATATCTAATAAATTCATAAATAAACAAATGAACATTTTTAAAAAAGGATAATAAAGAAAGAGAGACCAGGCAAGCCTGCCATCCTTGTCTGTCTGTCTGTCTGATCCCCTGGAAATGGAGATGGGCCACCATATAGTTGCTGGTAGTTGATCCCAGGTTATCTATAAGAGGAGACAATGCTGTTAATTGTTGATCCCTTTCATTGGCCCCACACATGTTTAAATTTTTAGAAGTAAATGTGAGGCTGTGTTTATGTACATCATATGCAGACCATAAGAGGGATATAGATTCTCCAGAATCTGACACCCTCTTCTGGAGTGTCTGAAGACAGCTACAGTGTACTTATATCTAATAAATAAATAAATAAATAAATAAATAAATAAATATATAAATAAACATTTTTTAAAAGGGATAAGAAAGAAAGAAAAACCAGGCAGGCCTGCCATCCTTGTCTGTCTTTCTCTCTGTCTGTCTGTCTTCCCTAGCCCCTTGAGTAGCCTATCCTAGTCCCTTGCCTTGACTAGCCCAGCCCCTTGCCTAGCCTAGCCTAGCCCAGCCCTGCCTTGCCTAGCCCTGCCTATCCCTGTCTTTAACCAGGCTGGCTTCGATCTCAAAAACTGACTGCCTCTGCCTCCAGAGTGCTCTCATTAAGAGCTCGAGCCACCACTGATTGTTGTGTTTTCTAAGTCTTACATAGGTATGGTCTGTTTCTCAGCTGTGAAACCCTAATTAACACGTGTAGTCTGTCCTAGGTCAGCCATAGCTACAGACTGAGGCCTTTTCTAAAACAAAACAAAAGAAAACAAAAAATAGAAATAATAAAATAAATAAATTAAGCAACCACATGATATCTTTTCTTTCTTTCAATGATACTCAGAGCTTGAAGCAGTTCACCCATGAGACCTCAGCTCCGGACATTGAGGCTCTTTCCCTAACAAGTATTATGGCTGAACCTGAGGGGTTCTACTGCTGATTTGGGTCCCCCACTTTAAAAAAATAGTTGTTTTCAAAGGCTGCAGGTTCTTAGCCCTGTTCCTTGTTACAGTTGAGTCACAGCCCTGAAAGTTCAGTGGTAGTTAAAGGCACTGAGAAGGGCTTCCTATAGACATCAAAGACCAAGTCTTTGTTTTTAAAAAGTTAATCTGGATTCCCCCACCCCCTGGCATCCTTAGAATTCCTAGAAAGGAAGGCAGGGACCTGGGCAGAAGGGTGCAAGGCTACTGGTGTTTGTAAGTGGTAACAGAAAGCTTTCTCTTGTTGGTACCCTACCCCAAGTTAAACTGTCACTTCTTTTTCCTAGTTGTTGTTTTGTCGGTTTGTATTCTCAACATAGATCCTTTTCCTTCCTAACCTTGGCTGTCCTGAACCTTACTGTCCTTGAACTCAGTGATTTGCCTGTCTTGCTGGGATGAAACTGTGAGCTACCATCCAGAAGGAAGCACCCTGCTGAGGTTAGATTGGGGTCTCTTCCATTTTCCTCTATGAACACGCATATGGCAGGCCTGATCTTTCTTTTTTACTTTTCCTTTTCTTTTTAAAGATTTATTTATTTATTATATTTAAGTATGCTGTAGCTATCTTCAGACAGTCCAGAAGAGGGTGTCAGATTCTGAAGAATCTAAATCATTCTTATTGTCTGCATATGATGTATATAAACACAGCCTCATATACTCAAAAAAAAAAAAAGAAAGAAAAAAGATGTGGCTACAGAGAGGGCTCAACAATTAAGAGCATTGTCTCCTCTTCCAGAGAACCTGGGCTCAATTACCAGTATTATATATGGTGGCCCATCTCCAGTTCCAGGGGATCTAATACTCTGTTCTGGAGTCTGTGGGCACAGCATACACATGCAAAACATTCTTACACAATCATTGAGAGAGGAGAGAGAGGGGTTGAGAGAGAGGGGAGGTAATCATACCTCCTGACGAGTTTGAAGACCTGAGCTTCATCACTCACACAAATAAATAAATGCAAAATATTTTTTTATAAATAAACTCTGCCATTGCCCTTTAAAAATTCCTAGAAAACAAGTTTTATAAGCAACAGTTATATTTACTATATCTAAAGGACAGTCATGAGCATATTCAATAAATAGAAAAAGGCCTGTTAGTCTTAGAAATGGAAAAGACAAACCAAGGAAGGTTTGCAATTACATAATGAGGCAGCTCAGCCCAGCTCTAAGGTTGGAAATAAGACTCGAGAATAGGATACACCTGAAGACAGCCAGCCATTGTTTTTTGTTTTGGAGGCTGAAAGGATACACCTGAAGACAGCCAATGCTGTGTGATGGTGATCTGGTATTTTTTTTTTAATTTTTAAAAACTTTAACACTTTTTATAAAACTTTTATAAAAACTTTTTCTTTCTTTCTTTCTTTCCTCACCCTAGCCCCTACCCTAGCCCTGTCTTTCACCAGGGTGGCCTCGAACTCAGAAACTGACTGCCTCTACCTACAGAGTGCTCTCATTAAGAGCTTGAGCCACCACTGAATGTAGGGTTTTCTAAGCCTTACCTTGCTCTTGGTGTCTGTTCTCAGCTGTGAAACCCTAATTAACACAAGTAGGCAGTCCTGGGTCAGCCAGAGCTACAGACTGAGGACTTCTCTAAAAACAAATAAAACAAAACAAAACAACAAATTGAAATAATAAAATACATAAATTAAGAAACCACAGCATAGCTTTTCTCTCTCTAGGTGTTACTCAGAAATTCCAGCAGTTGGCCTGTGACAACTCAGCTCAGTATATGTGAGGCTGTGTTTATGTACATCCTATGCAGACCATAAGAGGGATTTACATTCTCCAGAATCTGACACCCTCCTCTGGAGTGTCTGAAGACAGCTACAGTGTACTTATATCTAAGAAATAAATAAATAAATAAATAAATAAATAAATAAATATTTTTTAAAAAGGATAAGAAAGAAAGAAAGACCAGGCAGGCCTGCCATCATTATCTCTGTCTGTCTGTCTGTCTGTCTGATCCCCTGGAACTGGAGATGGGCCACCTTGTAGGAGCTGGTAGTTGATCCCAGGTTCTCTGGAAGAGGAGACAATGCTATTAATTGTTGAGCCCTTTCAGTGGCCCCACCCATTTTTAATTTTTAGAAGTATATGTGAGGCTGTGTTTATGTACATCATATTCAGAACATAAGAGGGATTTAGATTCTCCAGAATCTGACAACCTCTTCTGGAGTGTCTGAAACAGATACAGTTTACTTATATCTAATGAATACATATATAAAAAATAAATATTTTTAAAAAGGATAAGAAAGAAAGAAAGACCAGGCAGGCCTCCATCCTTAACTCTGTCTGTCTGTCTGTCTGTTTGATACCCTGGAACTGGAGATGGGCCACCATATAGTTGCTGGAAGTTGATCCCAGGCTCTCTGGAAGAGGAGACAATGCTGTTAATTGTTGAGCCATTTCAGTGGCCCCACCCATCTTTAAATTTTTAGAAGTAAAGTTGAGGCTGTGTTTATGTACATCATATGCAGACCATAAGAGGGATTTAGATTCTCCAGAATCTGACACCCTCTTCTTGATTGTTTGAAGACAGCTACATTGTACTTATATCTAATAAATACATCAATATATGAATAAACATTTTTTAAAAAGGATAAGAAAGAAAGAAAGACCAGGTAGGCCTGCCATCATTATCCTTGTCTGTCTGTCTGTCTGTCTGATCAGCTGGAACTGGAGATGGGCCACCATATAGTTGCTGGTAGTTGATCCCAGGATCTCTGGTAGAGTTGACAATGCTGTTAATTGTTGAGACCTTTAAGTGGCCCCACACATATTTTAATTTTTAGAAGTATATGTGAGGCTGTGTTTATGTACATCATATGCAGACCATAAGAGGGATATCGATACTCCAGAATCTGACACCCTCTTCTGGAGTGTCTGAAGATAGCTACAGTGTACTTATATCTAATAAATAAATAAATAAATAAATAAATAAATAAACAAACAAACATTTTTTAAAAAGGATAAGAAAGAAAGAAAGACCAGGCAGGACTGCCATCCTTATCTCTGTCTGTCTGTCTGTCTGTCTGATCCTCTGGAACTGGAGATGGGCCACCATAGAGTTGCTTGTAGTTGATCCCAGGTTCTCTGGAAAAGGAGACAATGCTTTTAATTGTTGAGCCCTTTCAGTGGGCCCACACATCTTTAAATTTTTAGAAGTATATGTGAGGCCGTGTTTATGTACATCATATGCAGACCATAAGAGGGATTTAGATTCTCCAGAATATGACACCCTCTTCTAGAGTGACTGAAGACAGCTTCAGTGTACTTATATCTAATAAATACATAAATAAATAAATAAACATTTTTTAAAAAGTATAAGAAAGAAAGAAAGACCAGGCAGGCCTGCCACCATGTCTGTCTATCTGTCTGTCTGTCTATCTGTCAGATACCCTGGAACTGGAGATGAGCCACCATATAGTTGATGGTAGTTGATTCCAGGTTCTCTGGAAGAGGAGACAATGCTGTTAATTGTTGAGTCCTTTCAGTGGCCCCACCCATCTTTAAATTTTTAGAAGTATATGTGAGGCTGTGTTCATGTACATCATATGCAGACCATAGGAGGGATATAGATTCTCCAGAATCTGACACCCTCTTCTGGAGTGCCTGAAGACAGCTACAGTGTACTTATATCTAATAAATAAATAAATAAACAAATAAATAAATGAATAAATAAATAAATAAATAAACCTTTTTTAAAAAGGATAAGAAAGAAAGAAAAATCAAGCAGGCCTGCCATCCTTATCTCTGTCTGTCTGTATGTCTGTCTTATCCCCTGGAACTTGAAATGGGCCACCATATAGTTGCTGGTAGTTTATCCCACGTTCTCTGGAAGAAGAGACAATGCTGTTAATTGTTGAGTCATTTCAGTGGGCTCACCCATCTTTACATTTTTAGAAGTATATGTGAGGTTGTGTTTATGTACATCATATGCAGACCATAAGAGGGATTTAGATTCTCCAGAAGATGACACACTCTTCTAGAGTGTCTGAAGACTGCTACAGTGTACTTATATCTAATAAATACATAAATAAATAAATAAATAAATAAATAAACATTTTTTAAAACGAATAAGAAATAAAGAAAGACCAGGCAGGCCTGCCATCCTTATCTCTGTCTCTCTGTCTGTCTGTCGGTCTGATCCACTGGAACTGGAGATGGGCCACCATAAGGTGCTGGTAGTTTATCCCAGGTTCTCTGAAAGAGGAGACAATGCTGTTAATTGTTGAGCCCTCCCAGTGGCCCCACACAACTTTAAATTTTTAGAAGTATATGTGAGGCTGTGTTTATGTACATCATATGCAGACCATAAGAGGGATTTAGATTCTCCAGAATCTGACACCCTCTTCTGGAGTGTCTGAAGACAGCTACAGTGTACTTATATATAATAAATCCATAAATAAATATATAAATAAACATTTTTTTAAAAAGGATAAGAAAGAAAGAAAGACCAGGCAGGCCTGCCATCCTTATCACTGTCTGTATGTCTGTCTGTATGATCCCCTGGAACTGGAGATGGGCCACCATATAGTTGCTGGTATTTGATCCCAGGTACTCTGGAAGAGGAGACAATGCTGTTAATTGTTGAGCTTTTAGAGTGGCCCCACCCTTCTTTAAATTTTTAGAAGTATATGTGAGGCTGTGTTTATGTACATCATATGCAGACCATAAGAGGGATTTAGATTCTCCAGAATCTGACACCCTCTTCTGCAGTGTGTGAACAGCTACAGTGTACTTATATCTAATAAATAATTAAATAAATAAATAAACAAACATTTTTTTAAAAAAAGGATAAGAAAGAAAGAAAGACCAGGCAGGCCTGCCACCCTTATCACTGTCTGTCTGTCTGTCTGTCTGATCCCCTGGAACTGGAGATGGACCACCATAGAGTTGCTGGTAGTTGATCCCAGGTTCTCTATAAGAGGAGACAATGCTGTTAATTTTTGAGCCCTTTCAGTGGCCCCACACATCTTTTAATTTTTAGAAGTATATGTTAGGCTGTGTTTATGTACATAATATGCAGACCATAAGAGGGATTTAGATTCTCCAGAATCTGACACCCTCTTCTGGAGTGTCTGAAGACAGCTACAGTGTACTTATATCTAATAAATACATAAATAAATATATAAATAAACATTTTTTTAAAAAGAATAAGAAAGAAAGAAAGACCAGGCAGGCCTGCCATCCTTAGCACTGTCTGTATGTCTGTCTGTATGATCCCCTGGAACTGGAGATGGGCCACCATATAGTTGCTGGTAGTTGATCCCAGGTACTCTGGAAGAGGAGACAATGCTGTTAATTTTTGAGCTTTTAGAGTGGCCCCACCCTTCTTTAAATTTTTAGAAGTATATGTGAGGCTGTGTTTATGTACATCATATGCAGACCATAAGAGGGATTTAGATTCTCCAGAATCTGACACCCTCTTCTGGAGTGTCTGATCAGCTACAGTGTACTTATATCTAATAAATAAATAAATAAATAAATAAATAAATAAATAAATAAATAAACATTTTTTTAAAAGGATATGACAGAAAGAAAGACCAGGCAGGCCTGCCATCCATATCTCTGTCTGTCTGTCTGTCTGTCAATCTGATCCCTGGGAACTGGAGATGGGCCACGAATAATTGCTGGTAGTTGATCCCAGGTTCTCTGGAAGAGGAGACAATGATGTTAATTGTTGAGCCCTTTCAGTGGCGCCACCCATCTTTAAATATTTAGTAGTAAATGTGAGGCTGTGTTTATGTACATCATATGCAGACCATAAGAGGGATTTAGACACTCCAGAATCTGACACCCTCTTCTGGAGTGTCTGAAGACAGCTACAGTGTACTTATATCAAATAAATAAATAGATAAATAAATAAATAAATAAATAAACATTTTAAAAAGGATAAGAAAGAAAGAAAGACCAGGTAAACCTGCCATCCATATCTCTGTCTGTCTGTCTGTCTGTCTATCTGATCCCCGGGAACTGGAGATGGGCCACCATATACTTGCTGGTAGTTGATCCAAGGTTCTCTGGAAGAGGAGACAATGCTGTTAATTGTTGAGCCCTTTCAGTGGCCCCACACTTCTTTAAATATTTAGAAGTATATGTGAGGCTGTGTTTATGTACATCATATTCAATTTATAAGAGGATTTAGATTCTCCAGAATCTGACACCCTATACTGGAGTGTCTGAAGACAGCTACAGTGTACTTATAATAAATAAATAAATAAATAAATAAATAAATAAATAAATAAACATTTTTGAAAAAGGATAAGAAAGAATGTAAGACCAGGCAGGCCTGCCATCCTTATCTCTGTCTGTCTGTCTGTCTGTCTGATCCCCTGGAACTGGAGATGGGCCACCATATAGTTGCTGGTAGTTGATCCAAGGTTCTCTGAAAGAGGAGACAATGCTGTTAATTGTTGAGCCCTCTCAGTGACCCCACACATCTTTAAATTTTTAGAAGTATATGTGAGGCTGTGTTTATGTACATCATATGCAGACCATAAGAGGGATTTAGATTCCAGAATTTGACACCCTCTTCTGGAGTGTCTGAAGACAGCTACAGTGTACTAATATCTAATAAATCCATAAATAAATATATAAATAAACATTTTTTAAAAAGGATAAGAAAGAAAGAAAGACCAGGCAGGCCTGCCATCCTTATTACTGTCTGTATGTCTGTCTGTATGATCCCCTGGAACTGGAGATGGGCCACCATATAGTTGCTGGTAGTTGATCCCAGGTACTCTGGAAGAGGAGACAATGCTGTTAATTGTTGAGCTTTTAGAGTGGCCCCACCCTTCTTTAAATTTTTAGAAGTATATGTGAGGCTGTGTTTATGTAAATCATATGCAGACCATAAGAGGGATTTAGATTCTCCAGAATATGCACCGTCTTCTGGAGAGTCTGACGACAGCTACAGTGTACTTATATCTTAAATACATAAATAAATAAATAAATGAATAAATGAATAAATAAATAAATAAATAAACATTTTTTTAAAAGGATAAGAAAGAATGAAAAATCAGGCAGGCCTGCCATCCTTATCTCTGTCTGTCTGTCTGTCTGTCTTATCCCCTGGAACTTGAGATGGGCCACCATATAGTTGCTGGTAGTTGATCCCACGTTCTCTGGAAGAAGAGACAATGCTGTTAATTGTTGAGCCCTTTCAGTGTGCCCACCCATCTTTAAATTTTTAGAAGTATATGTGAGGCTGTGTTTATGTACATCATATGCAGACCATAAGAGGGATTTAGATTCTCCAGAAGATGACACCCTCTTCTAGAGTGTCTGAAGACAGCTACAGTGTACTTATATCTAATAAATACATAAATAAATAAATAAATAAATAAATAAATAAATAAATAAACATTTTTTTAAAAGGATAAGAAAGAAAGAAAGACCAGGCAGGGCTGCCCTCCTTATCTTTGTCTGTCTGTCTGTCTCTCTGTTTGTCTGTCTGTCTGATCTCCTGGAACTGGAGATGGGCCACCATTTTGTTGCTGATAGTTGAACCCAGGTCTTCTGAAGAGGAGACAATGCTGTTAATTGTTCAGCCCTTTCAGTGGCCCCACCCATCTTTAAATTTCTAGAAGTAAATGTGATGCTGTGTTTATGTACATCATATTCAGACCCTTAAAGAGGGATTTATATTCTCCAGAATCTGACACCGTCTTTTGGAGTGTCTATGACGGATACAGTGTACTTATATCTAATAAATACATAAATAAAGAAATAAACATTTTTTTAAAAAGATAAGAAAGAAAGAAAGACCAGGCAGGCCTGCCATCCTTATCTCTGTCTGTCTGTCTGTCTGTCTGATCCTCTGGACCTGGAGATGGGCCACCATAGAGTTGCTTGTAGTTGATCCCAGGTTCTCTGGAAGAGGAGACAATGCTGTTAATTGTTGAGCCCTTTCAGTGGCCCCACCCATCTTTAAATTTTTAGAAGTATATGCGAGGCTGTGTTTATGTACCGAATATGCAGACCATAAGAGGGATTTAGATTCTCCAGAATCTGACACCCTCTTCTGGAGTGTCTGAAGACAGCTACAGTGTACTTATATCTAATAAATTCATAAATAAACAAATGAACATTTTTAAAAAAGGATAATAAAGAAAGAGAGACCAGGCAAGCCTGCCATCCTTGTCTGTCTGTCTGTCTGATCCCCTGGAAATGGAGATGGGCCACCATATAGTTGCTGGTAGTTGATCCCAGGTTATCTATAAGAGGAGACAATGCTGTTAATTGTTGATCCCTTTCATTGGCCCCACACATGTTTAAATTTTTAGAAGTAAATGTGAGGCTGTGTTTATGTACATTATATGCAGACCATAAGAGGGATATAGATTCTGCAGAATCTGACACCCTCTTCTGGAGTGTCTGAAGACAGCTACAGTGTACTTATATCTAATAAGTAAATAAATAAATAAATTAATAAATAAATAAATAAATAAATAAACATTTTTTAAAAGGGATAAGAAAGAAAGAAAAACCAGGCAGGCCTGCCATCCTTGTCTGTCTTTCTCTCTGTCTGTCTGTCTTGCCTAGCCCCTTGAGTAGCCTAGCCTAGTCCCTTGCCTTGACTAGCCCAGCCCCTTGCCTAGCCTAGCCTAGCCCAGCCCTGCCTTGCCTAGCCCTGCCTATCTCTGTCTTTAACCAGGCTGGCCTCGATCTCAAAAACTGACTGCCTCTGCCTCCAGAGTGCTCTCATTAAGACCTCGAGCCACCAATGATTGTTGTGTTTTCTAAGTCTTACATAGGTATGGTCTGTTTCTCAGCTGTGAAACCCTAATTAACACGTGTAGTCTGTCCTAGGTCAGCCATAGCTACAGACTGAGGCCTTTTCTAAAACAAAACAAAAGAAAACAAAAAATAGAAATAATAAAATAAATAAATTATGCAACCACATGATATCTTTTCTTTCTTTCAATGATACTCAGAGCTTGAAGCAGTTCACCCATGAGACCTCAGCTCCGGACATTGAGGCTCTTTCCCTAACAAGTATTATGGCTGAACCTGAGGGGTTCTACTGCTGATTTGGGTCCCCCACTTTAAAAAAATAGTTGTTTTCAAAGGCTGCAGGTTCTTAGCCCTGTTCCTTGTTACAGTTGAGTCACAGCCCTGAAAGTTCAGTGGTAGTTAAAGGCACTGAGAAGGGCTTCCTATAGACATCAAAGACCAAGTCTTTGTTTTTAAAAAGTTAATCTGGATTCCCCCCCCCCTGGCATCCTTAGAATTCCTAGAAAGGAAGGCAGGGACCTGGGCAGAAGAGTGCAAGGCTACTGGTGTTTGTAAGTGGTAACAGAAAGCTTTCTCTTGTTGGTACCCTACCCCAAGTTAAACTGTCACTTCTTTTTCCTAGTTGTTGTTTTGTCGGTTTGTATTCTCAACATAGACCCTTTTCCTTCCTAACCTTGGCTGTCCTGAACCTTACTGTACTTGAACTCAGTGATTTGCCTGTCTTGCTGGGATGAAACTGTGAGCTACCATCCAGAAGGAAGCACCCTGCTGAGGTTAGATTGGGGTCTCTTCCATTTTCCTCTATGAACACGTATATGGCAGGCCTGATCTTTCTTTTTTACTTTTCCTTTTCTTTTTAAAGATTTATTTATTTATTATATTTAAGTATGCTGTAGCTATCTTCAGACAGTCCAGAAGAGGGTGTCAGATTCTGAAGAATCTAAATCATTCTTATTGTCTGCATATGATGTATATAAACACAGCCTCATATACTCAAAAAAAAAAAAAAAGAAAGAAAAAAGATGTGGCTACAGAGAGGGCTCAACAATTAAGAGCATTGTCTCCTCTTCCAGAGAACCTGGGCTCAATTACCAGTATTATATATGGTGGCCCATCTCCAGTTCCAGGGGATCTAATACTCTGTTCTGGAGTCTGTGGGCACAGCATACACATGCAAAACATTCTTACACAATCATTGAGAGAGGAGAGAGAGGGGTTGAGAGAGAGGGGAGGTAATCATACCTCCTGACGAGTTTGAAGACCTGAGCTTCATCACTCACACAAATAAATAAATGCAAAATATTTTTTTATAAATAAACTCTGCCATTGCCCTTTAAAAATTCCTAGAAAACAAGTTTTATAAGCAACAGTTATATTTACTATATCTAAAGGACAGTCATGAGCATATTCAATAAATAGAAAAAGGCCTGTTAGTCTTAGAAATGGAAAAGACAAACCAAGGAAGGTTTGCAATTACATAATGAGGCAGCTCAGCCCAGCTCTAAGGTTGGAAATAAGACTCGAGAATAGGATACACCTGAAGACAGCCAGCCATTGTTTTTTGTTTTGGAGGCTGAAAGGATACACCTGAAGACAGCCAATGCTGTGTGATGGTGATCTGGTATTTTTTTTTAATTTTTAAAAACTTTAACACTTTTTATAAAACTTTTATAAAAACTTTTTCTTTCTTTCTTTCTTTCCTCACCCTAGCCCCTACCCTAGCCCTGTCTTTCACCAGGGTGGCCTCGAACTCAGAAACTGACTGCCTCTACCTACAGAGTGCTCTCATTAAGAGCTTGAGCCACCACTGAATGTAGGGTTTTCTAAGCCTTACCTTGCTCTTGGTGTCTGTTCTCAGCTGTGAAACCCTAATTAACACAAGTAGGCAGTCCTGGGTCAGCCAGAGCTACAGACTGAGGACTTCTCTAAAAACAAATAAAACAAAACAAAACAACAAATAGAAATAATAAAATACATAAATTAAGAAACCACAGCATAGCTTTTCTCTCTCTAGGTGGTACTCAGAAATTCCAGCAGTTGGCCTGTGACAACTCAGCTCAGTATATGTGAGGCTGTGTTTATGTACATCCTATGCAGACCATAAGAGGGATTTACATTCTCCAGAATCTGACACCCTCCTCTGGAGTGTCTGAAGACAGCTACAGTGTACTTATATCTAAGAAATAAATAAATAAATAAATAAATAAATAAATAAATAAATAAATAAATATTTTTTAAAAAGGATAAGAAAGAAAGAAAGACCAGGCAGGCCTGCCATCATTATCTCTGTCTGTCTGTCTGTCTGTCTGATCCCCTGGAACTGGAGATGGGCCACCTTGTAGGAGCTGGTAATTGATCCCAGGTTCTCTGGAAGAGGAGACAATGCTATTAATTGTTGAGCCCTTTCAGTGGCCCCACCCATTTTTAATTTTTAGAAGTATATGTGAGGCTGTGTTTATGTACATCATATTCAGAACATAAGAGGGATTTAGATTCTCCAGAATCTGACAACCTCTTCTGGAGTGTCTGAAACAGATACAGTTTACTTATATCTAATGAATACATATATAAAAAATAAATATTTTTAAAAAGGATAAGAAAGAAAGAAAGACCAGGCAGGCCTCCATCCTTAACTCTGTCTGTCTGTCTGTCTGTTTGATACCCTGGAACTGGAGATGGGCCACCATATAGTTGCTGGAAGTTGATCCCAGGCTCTCTGGAAGAGGAGACAATGCTGTTAATTGTTGAGCCATTTCAGTGGCCCCACCCATCTTTAAATTTTTAGAAGTAAAGTTGAGGCTGTGTTTATGTACATCATATGCAGACCATAAGAGGGATTTAGATTCTCCAGAATCTGACACCCTCTTCTTGATTGTTTGAAGACAGCTACATTGTACTTATATCTAATAAATACATAAATATATGAATAAACATTTTTTAAAAAGGATAAGAAAGAAAGAAAGACCAGGTAGGCCTGCCATCATTATCCTTGTCTGTCTGTCTGTCTGTCTGATCAGCTGGAACTGGAGATGGGCCACCATATAGTTGCTGGTAGTTGATCCCAGGATCTCTGGTAGAGTTGACAATGCTGTTAATTGTTGAGACCTTTAAGTGGCCCCACACATATTTTAATTTTTAGAAGTATATGTGAGGCTGTGTTTATGTACATCATATGCAGACCATAAGAGGGATATCGATACTCCAGAATCTGACACCCTCTTCTGGAGTGTCTGAAGATAGCTACAGTGTACTTATATCTAATAAATAAATAAATAAATAAATAAATAAATAAATAAACAAACATTTTTTAAAAAGGATAAGAAAGAAAGAAAGACCAGGGAGGACTGCCATCCTTATCTCTGTCTGTCTGTCTGTCTGTCTGATCCTCTGGAACTGGAGATGGGCCACCATAGAGTTGCTTGTAGTTGATCCCAGGTTCTCTGGAAAAGGAGACAATGCTTTTAATTGTTGAGCCCTTTCAGTGGGCCCACACATCTTTAAATTTTTAGAAGTATATGTGAGGCCGTGTTTATGTACATCATATGCAGACCATAAGAGGGATTTAGATTCTCCAGAATATGACACCCTCTTCTAGAGTGTCTGAAGACAGCTTCAGTGTACTTATATCTAATAAATAAATAAATAAATAAATAAACATTTTTTAAAAAGTATAAGAAAGAAAGAAAGACCAGGCAGGCCTGCCACCATGTCTGTCTATCTGTCTGTCTGTCTATCTGTCAGATACCCTGGAACTGGAGATGAGCCACCATATAGTTGATGGTAGTTGATTCCAGGTTCTCTGGAAGAGGAGACAATGCTGTTAATTGTTGAGTCCTTTCAGTGGCCCCACCCATCTTTAAATTTTTAGAAGTATATGTGAGGCTGTGTTCATGTACATCATATGCAGACCATAGGAGGGATATAGATTCTCCAGAATCTGACACCCTCTTCTGGAGTGCCTGAAGACAGCTACAGTGTACTTATATCTAATAAATAAATAAATAAATAAACAAATAAATAAATGAATGAATAAATAAATAAATAAACCTATTTTAAAAAGGATAAGAAAGAAAGAAAAATCAAGCAGGCCTGCCATCCTTATCTCTGTCTGTCTGTATGTCTGTCTTATCCCCTGGAACTTGAAATGGGCCACCATATAGTTGCTGGTAGTTTATCCCACGTTCTCTGGAAGAAGAGACAATGCTGTTAATTGTTGAGTCATTTCAGTGGGCTCACCCATCTTTACATTTTTAGAAGTATATGTGAGGTTGTGTTTATGTACATCATATGCAGACCATAAGAGGGATTTAGATTCTCCAGAAGATGACACACTCTTCTAGAGTGTCTGAAGACTGCTACAGTGTACTTATATCTAATAAATTCATAAATAAACAAATAAACATTTTTAAAAAAGGATAATAAAGAAAGAGAAACCAGGCAAGCCTGCCATCCTTGTCTGTCTGTCTGTCTGTCTGTCTGATCCTCTGGAACTGGAGATGGGCCACCATAGAGTTGCTTGTAGTTGATCCCAGGTTCTCTGGAAAAGGAGACAATGCTTTTAATTGTTGAGCCCTTTCAGTTGGCCCACACATCTTTAAATTTTTAGAAGTATATGTGAGGCCGTGTTTATGTACATCATATGCAGACCATAAGAGGGATTTAGATTCTCCAGAATATGACACCCTCTTCTAGAGTGTCTGAAGACAGCTTCAGTGTACTTATATCTAATAAATACATAAATAAATAAATAAACATTTTTTAAAAAGTATAAGAAAGAAAGAAAGACCAGGCAGGCCTGCCACCATGTCTGTCTGTCTGTCTGTCTGTCTATCTGTCAGATACCCTGGAACTGGAGATGAGCCACCATATAGTTGATGGTAGTTGATTCCAGGTTCTCTGGAAGAGGAGACAATGCTGTTAATTGTTGAGTCCTTTCAGTGGCCCCACCCATCTTTAAATTTTTAGAAGTATATGTGAGGCTGTGTTCATGTACATCATATGCAGACCATAGGAGGGATATAGATTCTCCAGAATCTGACACCCTCTTCTGGAGTGCCTGAAGACAGCTACAGTGTACTTATATCTAATAAATAAATAAATAAATAAATAAATAAATAAACCTTTTTTAAAAAGGATAAGAAAGAAAGAAAAATCAAGCAGGCCTGCCATCCTTATCTCTGTCTGTCTGTATGTCTGTCTTATCCCCTGGAACTTGAAATGGGCCACCATATAGTTGCTGGTAGTTCATCCCACGTTCTCTGGAAGAAGAGACAATGCTGTTAATTGTTGAGTCATTTCAGTGGGCTCACCCATCTTTACATTTTTAGAAGTATATGTGAGGTTGTGTTTATGTACATCATATGCAGACCATAAGAGGGATTTAGATTCTCCAGAAGATGACACACTCTTCTAGAGTGTCTGAAGACTGCTACAGTGTACTTATATCTAATAAATTCATAAATAAACAAATAAACATTTTTAAAAAAGGATAATAAAGAAAGAGAGACCAGGCAAGCCTGCCATCCTTGTCTGTCTGTCTGTCTGTCTGTTCCCCTGGAACTAGAGATGGGCCACCATATAAATGCTGGTAGTTGATCCCATGTTCTCTGGAAGAGGAGTCAGTGCTGTTAATTGTTGAGCCCTTTCAGTGGCCCCACCCATCTATAAATTTTTAGAAGTATATGTGAGGCTGTGTTCATGTACATCATATGCAGACCATAAGAGGGATTTAGATTCTCCAGAATCTGACACCCTCTTCGGGAGTGTTTGAAGAGAGCTACAGTGTACTTATATCTAATAAATACATACTTAAATTAATAAACATTTTTTAAAAAGGATAACAAAGAATGAAAGACCAGGTAGGCCTTCCATCCTTAACTCTATCTGTCTGTATGTCTGTCTGTCTGTCTGATCCCCTGGAACTGGAGATGGGCCACCATATAGTTCCTGGTAGTTGATCCCAGGTTCTCTGGTAGAGGAGACAATGCTGTTAATTGTTGAGTCCTTTCAGTGGCCCCACCCATCTTTAAATTTTTAGAAGTATATGTGAGGCTGTGTTCATGTACAGCATATGCAGACCATAAGAGGGATATTGATTCTCCAGAATCTGACACCCTCTTCTGGAGAGTCTGAAGACAGCTACAGTGTACTTATATCTAATAAATACATAAATAAATAAATAAATAAATAAATGAATAAATAAATAAATAAATGAACATTTTTTAAAAAGGATAAGAAATAAAGAAAAATCAGGCAGGCCTGCCATCCTTATCTCTGTCTGTCTGTCTGTCTGTCTTATCCCCTGGAACTTGAGATGGGCCACCATATAGTTGCTTGTTGTTCATCCTAGGATCTCTGGAAGAGGAGACAATGCTGTTAATTGTTGAGCCCTTTCAGTGGGCCCACACTTCTTTAAATTTTTAGAAGTATATGTGAGGCTGTGTTTATGTACATCATATGCAGACCATAAGAGGGATTTAGATTACCCAGAAGATGACACCCTCTTCTAGAGTGTCTGAAGACAGCTAAAGTGTACTTATATCTAATAAATACATACTTAAATTAATAAACATTTTTTAAAAGTATAAGAAAGAAAGAAAGACCAGGCAGGCCTCCATCCTTATCTCTGTCAGTCTGTCTGTCTGTCTGATCCATTGGAACTGGAGATTGGCCACTATATAGTTGCTGTTAGTTGATCCCAGGTTCTCTGGAAGAAGAGACAATGCTGTTAATTGTTGAGCCCTTTCAGTGGCTCCACCTATCTTTAAATTTTTAGAAGTATATGTTAGGCTGTGTTTATGTACATCATATGCAGACCATAAGAGGGATTTAGATTCTCCAGAATCTGACACCCTCTTCTGGAGTGTCTGAAGACAACTACAGTGTACTTATATCTAATAAATACATAAATAAATAAATAAATAAATAAATAAATAAATAAACATTATTTTAAAAGGATAAGAAAGAAAAAAAAACCAGGCAGGCCTGCCCTCCTTATCTCTGTCTGTCTGTCTGTCTGTCTGATCCCCTGGAACTGGAGATGGGCCACCATATAGTTGCTGGTAGTTGATCCCAGGTTTTCTGGAAGAAGAGACAATGCTGTTAATTGTTGAGCCCTTTCAGTGGCCCCACCCATCTTAAATTTTTAGAAGTGTATGTGAATCTGTGTTTATGTCCATCATATGCAGACCATAAGAGGGATTTATATTCTCCAGAATCTGACACCCTCTTCTGGAGTGTCTGAAGACAGCTACAGTGTACTTATATCTTATAAATACATAAATAAATAAATAAACATTTTTTAAAAAGGATAAGAAAGAAAGAAAAACCAGGTAGGACTGCCACCCTTGTCTGTCTGTCTCTTTGTCTGCCTGATCCCCTGGAACTGGAGATGGGCCACCATATAGTTGCTGGTAGTTGATCCCAGGTTCTCTGTTATAGGAGACAATGCTGTTAATTTTTGAGCCCTTTCAGTGCCCCCACACATCTTTAAATTTTTAGAAGTATATGTGAGGCTGTGTTTATGTACATCATATGCAGACCATAAGAGGGATTTAGATTCTCCAGAATCTGGCACCCTCTTCTGGAGTGTCTGAAGACAGCTACAGTGTACTTATATGTAATAAATAAATAAACATTTTTTTTAAAAGTATAAGAAAGAAAGAAAGACCAGGCAGGCCTCCATTCTTATCTCTGTCTGTCTGTCTGTCTGTCTGATACCCTGGAACTGGAGATGGGCCACCATATAGTTGCTGGTAGTTTATCCAAGGTTCTCTCGAAGAGGAGACAATGCTGTTAATTGTTGATCCCTTTCTGTGGCCCCACCCATCTTTAAATTTTTAGAAGAATATGTGAGGCTGTGTTTATGTACATCATATGCAGACCATAAGAGGGATTTAGATTCTCCAGAATCTGACACCCTCTTTTGGAGTATCTGAAGATAGCTACAGTGTACTTATATCTAATAAATAAATAAATAAATAAATAAATAAATAAATAAATAAATAAACATTTTTTAAAAAGGATAAGAAAGAAAGAAAGACCAGGCAGGGCTGCCATCCTTATCTTTGTCTGTCTGTCTGTCTCTCTGTTTGTCTGTCTGTCTGATCTCCTCGAACTGGAGATGGGCCACCATTTTGTTGCTGGTAGTGAAAGACTCCAGGACTCCCAAAGGGAGGCACTTACTCAAGCCTCGGGTCAGCTGCGCACCCAAGAAGACACTGAGACCGAACTTAAGATGTATAGAGAGTAAGATTTAATACAGCAACGACAAGAAAGCACACAAAAAGCACATATACCAGATATCTGGGGTCGAAACTCATGCAGCCAGCAAGGTGCAGAGGAGATTCGGCAATTGGCCCAGACTTGTCACAGGCTTTTATAGGAGAAGGGTAAGGAGAAAAGTACAAGTTTTACGTCACCAAGGTGTTCTGCCAAGGAGCTTTACATAACCAAGGGGTCGTGTCCTATATTTTGGCAATGTACTCGATCTATTGGAACATTCTGGGGTAGTACCAGGAGGCCCCTATCTCAAAAATGTTCTTGGAACAGTCTTCAGTTAGGAGGGGTTGGACTGAGTTCGCTCCAGGAGACCCTTATCTCAGAAATGCTCCTGGAACCGTTCTCACTTGGGAGGGGTCGGACTCTGGGGTGAAGAGTTCAAGAATGTACTCTGAGGTAAAAAGTTCAGGTGTGTTCCGGGAACAACCTCTAGATGGGAGGGGTAAGAGAACTCTGAGTTGGAGAGTTCATGGAGAGTTCAGCTTTTCTTCTTTCATTCCCCCCTTCTTTTAGTGAATAGCTCTAATCTTAGAGCGAGTCCTGCATTTATCCCCCTCCACAGAGTCCAATCTCTTTCTGTTTTGTAACATCACTTTGGACAGGGAAGTCAAAAATAGACCGTTTTATAGTTCTAAGATCAACATCCATAGCTGTACATAACCAACAGGATTGAGTCATATTAGGATTAGTTCTAAAACTTAAGAAAGCTCTTAGTCTATGTGGCCATTGGGGAGGTCGTGTCCAGCAGGGGATGAGATGGCCACATTATTTTTGTGGTAGTTCTGATTTTTTAGATGGCGCTGTAGATGGCCTTCCTTAGCGTAGGCCTTGTGGCACAGGTGGCATTCATAGAGCCGGCCCCCTGTGTGCAGATGCATATGGTTTTTGAGGTCGTAGTTATGCAGGAAGCGGGCTGGACAGTGGGGGCATGAGTAGGGTCGCTCTCCTGTGTGCTCTCGCATGTGGATCTTCAGCTTATCATTCCTGGTGAAGCGGATACCGCAGACCTCACAGGCAAAAGGCTTTTCACCATTGTGGGTCCTTATGTGCCGAGGCAGTTTGCCTGCCCCGTGGATTATCTTGTGACAGACTGGGCACTCTTGGGGCATCTGTGAAAGGCGTTTAGGCACTAGCTTGTTTTGGTCATTTAGGCCTGGTGTCAGGGCATCCTGGTGCAGCGAACTTAGGTAAGCCCTCAGGTCAGGGTCAATGAGATCTTCATCTGAGCCCAGCTCTTCTGATGATAGTGGAGGTTCGTTACTCTGGGCCAGCCCGTAGCCTGGTGGGTTGAGCATTTTTGAGGTTGAGGCTGTGGGGGTGGCAGTGGCAAAAGCCTCCAGGTACTGTCGGGCTCGCTCACAGTCATCTTTATCTGGGCTGGGGGCTTCCAGTCCACTGCCTTGCAAAATCTCCAAGCAAGTAGTGACGACACATGGGATTTCCAGTAGCCGAGCAGCTTGGAGTACAGCCGGCACATTGGCGTTGCTGGTGGTCAGTGTGGCTGTGTAAGCAAACTCGAGCAGGGCACTTAGGGCCTCCGGCCCTACAAA
Source organism: Mus caroli (assembly GCF_978045245.1). Classification (NCBI taxonomy): domain Eukaryota; kingdom Metazoa; phylum Chordata; class Mammalia; order Rodentia; family Muridae; genus Mus; species Mus caroli. The sequence continues at coordinate 3,010,710 of NW_028227285.1, read as the reverse complement.
GTTCAGCTCACACACACTGGCTTTTGCTCCCCCAGAAGCCGTTTCAACACTCTCTGTTTTTATTACTGTTCTCTCTCTCTCTTCTGTAAAGAGCCTCTTGAAGTAGTGGCTACAGGCAGCCAGCACAGCCCTGTGGGTTTGGTACTCAAAACCCTGTGTCCTGATGGTGAGGTCGCACAGATGACCCAGCTGGCGCTGCTCGTTTAGGCAGCTCAGGAGCTCGCTGCTGTGATCTGGGAATGGGATTCCAATTAGGTCATCCTCGGGGCTCCCCATCTTTTTCTTTTTAGTCGTTGGGTCTGTTTGCTGGAGCTGGGCAACAGAGCAGGGTGTAGAAAGAGTCAACACAGGGATCCAATATCCTGCTAGACTTAGTCAAGGGGGGGCGGTCCCCCATGTAGAATTTCATAAGAAGTAAGACCGAAACGTCCAGGTGTGTTTCGGACTCTGAGAAGCACAAAGGGAAGGAGGGTCACCCAGTCTTTACCGTCAGTCTCAATAGCTAGTTTAACAACATAGGTTAAGACAGTGATGGGCATAGGAGTCTCATAAAGGATCTTAAACAGAGTAAAACTGAATCAAGAAATAGGGCATAGGGAAGGAACACCAAGTCCATGCCAGTCTCCACGATTAATTTTATCAAGGTCTGTCTTAGAGTTTTAGACTAATTTTTATCTATCCTGAGCTCTGAGGTCTATACACACAATGTAATTTTTATTTGACCTCTAAATGCTTGGCCACACCCTGACTTACCTGGGCAACAAAGCAGGGCCATTATCTGACACTATTGCCTTTGGCACTCTGAACCTTGGAAAAATTTTCTTTAATAATCTTCTTGATGACTATGTGAGCAGTCTCATTTATCCATATTGAGAACGTCTTCTGCAAATGTCAACAGCTTTCTTTGTTTGTATTGTTCCATACAGTGGCAAAAGCATACCTGCTGTCAGTGTCATTTATAAAGCTTGTATCAAAACCACAAGTTCAGCTTTCTGGGCTGAAGTCCCTTTAGGGAGGCTGCTGGCCTAGATCACCTGCTTTTTGTCCACTGCTGCACTGCTGTCCCCGCCTTCCGCTTACCTTTAACCATGAGGCCACTGCCATCCGTGTACCAGTTTAAACTTTCAGGCCAAGGCTGATTTGATCTTTACCTGCTGAGGTAAGTAGCCCCCTCTGTTGGTAGGTGGCCCCATGGATATGAGCTGCTTTCCATCTGCTACTGCTGCTCCTGTGACAAAGCTGCTGCCATCCGTGTACCAGGCAGGCACACCAAGGCTGATCAGTCAGATCTCTCCTTGTTCCAGTTTCATCAGCATATTGATGTACAGGAGTGGAGTCATCCGCCAAGGGGAGGTGGCAGGATTGAGGATGGCAGGTGGAGCAAAAGTTACTCAATCATTCAGCAACAAATTCTGGTAGTGGGTATAGTCACATGCTGACCCAGGGTAAGCTTGTCAGGGTCTTTAACAAGCAGGGCCATTGCAGCTCATCAACATATAAGGTAAAAGGCTTAGTCAAATCTGGCAAAGCCAGAGCGGGGGCTGCAAGCAGGGCTGCCTTTATGCTGTCAAAGGCTTTTTGGTGTTTCTCAGTCCAGGTGAATGGGACTTTTTCTTTAGTCCAGAGTCTGCAAAAGCCCACCGTCCCCAGAAACTCACGTACTTGGCGCGGGGTGGTGGGGGTTGGGATCAGCATCACAGTCTTTTTTCTTGGCTTCGGTGAGCCACCGCTTTCCGTCGTTTTGGCACCTCGGTAACTGAGCTTTCTTAGCCGATACCCGATACCCCAACTCACCCAGTTCATTCAGGAGCTTCTAGGAGGGCCAGAATTTCTTCTTTGTCTTTGATGTCTCTGCCTTCAGCCAACCGCAGGGCTTGGGTTAGCGCCAGGAGTTCAGCCTTCTGAGCCAAAGTTCCTTCTGCTAGAATGTCAGAGCAGTGATGAGTAGGTGAAGACTCAGCAGGTTAGCAGGGGAAGTGAAGGTCACTTGTTCTGTCAACAAAAAGCTCTAATAATGTGTCCATCAGTCAGGGAAACAATTGGATCATGTGTCCCTGACCAAAAGCCATTATGTGCAGACAAGCAGGCCATCCCTCAGTCACCAGGTCTAATTTTTCCAAGTGCCACTGGTCTTTTAGGGTCCCAATTTCTGAGTAAGAACCTCTTTGGCAATACTTTTGTTCTCAGTCACATTTAGGAGTCCCAAAGTTGGGGACAACATTAGGGCAGTCTCAATAGCATCTAAGGCCATCCAAGGTTGTTCTTTATTTCTTATACGAAGGGCTGTTTATCTTTTTAATGCAGCAAAACCTGGAATCCACAGTTTGCAAAGACCTGTAGTGTCCAGGGACCTTTTAAACTTGCTTTGCATTGGTCAGTGGAGGAATATGAAAACACAGTCTCTTTTTAGCTGCATCAACAGGTAGGCCACCAGTCTCTTTACTTATAGCCACGAACAGGTGAAGGGTTTTGTCTTGAGGGGGGGGGGGCTCCTCTTCTTTTTGTTAGGACAGTCTCTCACCCAGTGCTCTTCTTTTTCAACAGCAAACACTCTGATCTTTAGCCAAAAGCTTTCTTTTTTCTTGTTGCCAGGTACTAAGTTTTCTAGTTTCCCTGACGTTTGTGACCAGCATTTCATTTCTCTTATCTTTTTTAGAAAATTTTCTGGCTCCTTATTTCTTACAGATCATCTCTAAGTGCTAGTATTATTAGCAAGTGTCACTTTGCTAGGTTCTAGTCTTTGTCATTTATCTCTCTTTGCTCCTATTTCTTAACTGCAATGGAGATCTCATATAATGTCTCTCTTTCTATCTATATATATCTCTTTCTTGTCTTTGCTTACTTTGAATGTTATCTAATTATTACATCTATATTCTGTCACTTAACTTTTTTCATAGTTTACCTCTTTTTACTGTTAACCTATTTCTTTTGAGTCTGCTGAAGCTTTGCTCTCAGTTCTTCTTTGCAGACCTCTATCCTTCATCAGAGCCTGGCAGTTAGACTCGTAGGTGCTCCTTACCTTGTATATCTCCCTCACCGGAGCTTAAAACAGATTCACTGCTAGCAGCTCAGGGCGATGCCTGAGAAGAGAAAACACACGGGGCAGAGAAGGGGGTACAGCTCTTACATCTGGCTGCACACTGATATCTCAAAATGAACACAATTTTTTCTGTTAACAGTTAACAAGAGACAGGATACAGGGGACAGGGAAATGAGAAGCAACCAGGGAACCTTGTGGCGTCCTCAGATCAGACGCGGCAACCCGCTGAACTCAAGCATACTAGTCAGCGGAGGGAAAGAAACTAACCAGGATTTTCTCAGTAACGGCGAATGGACAGGGAGGAGCCAAGCGCCGAGTCTCCGCCGCGCCACGGCGAAATGTGGGAGTGGCAAACAAACACTGGCAGGGAGGGGGAATTTAACCACTTGTTTTCCGGCATGGCTTGAGCCCCCGGAGGCGGCGGCGTCCGCCACCCCACACACAGGCATCCACGGAGCTCTCTTGGCCAGAGGCAACGGCGGCCTCCCGAGCTTTGGAAACGCAAGGCGCCTGCTCGGCAGGGCGGGGGAACTTCTCTGTGTGCCCCACGGCGGGCGCGCAGACACAAGGGAGTGCGGGCAGACTCCAGGGGGAAGCCAAAGGAGGGACGGCGGCCACAGTTGGCCCCTCCCCAGCTGTGGCAGGCTTCACGGCTATTCCGGGGCGCCAGGCGGGTCTGACAGGCCGCCACACTTACTATCAGCATTTTACAACTCACTCGCAGGGCACAGACAGCCTCTGTTGCTGCTGTGTCTGCAGAACTCAGAACCTCAGCACCACTGCTGCAGCTCTGGATTTCAGAGCTCTTTTGAGCAGCCTGGGGAGGACCGGCCTGGTGGTTTTTTTTTCTCTTTTTTTCCTTTTTTTAAAACCATTGCTGACAAATTCTGTCCTGACGTCAGTCCAAGTCTACAGTCGGCAAAGGGTTAACACACACACACACACACACACACACAGTCTGTCACGTGACCAAAACACAACCAGCCAAACGCCACTTTCTGACGGGGTCGGATTCCACATTGACTCTTTTTCCTGATAGGGGTGGGATTCCACATCCACTCCCGCTCTGGCAGAGAGAACACTCTCTCTCTCTCCTTCACTCTGCCAGGCAACAGCCAGGTCTTTTTGACTGTTCTGTACCCTGGGCACTCCTTCCAGGGTCTCCCTTGAAACATCTTTTTGGGGTGCAGACTGTGAGGCCATAGACAGCCGTCCTCTCACAGCCACTGCCAGAATAAACCCACAATCTCAGAATACACAAATGCAGCAGTTCCACACTTACACACCCAGCAGATTGTCCCATTTCTAGAATAATAGCAAACACAACAAGAGCAGACACAAGACTTGAGACAAAAAGAAAAAACCAAAAACGGCGGCGACCTCGCGTCGCCCACAGGCAACTTACAGAATCAGATGGCCTTTCCAAGGCCGGCCGGCTTAGACCTTCCACCAAAGTGATGGTCTCTCGGCCTTCAGAGTGGTCCGCCAAGCGTCCTTGGCCCTCCCCTTGTCTTCCTGGGGCGTCCCCCAGGGCGATCGGACGGTGGGCACCAGACACATCTATCTCTACCCACCCCGCGCTCTCTATTGAGACCTGCCTGGTCTCCAGCTCCCGGAGCACGGTCTCTGGAGCTCTTACTGAGCACAGAGCGTCACGCAAAACCAGAACTGCGATCGCACCAGATACAGATTCAGATGGCCTCTCCAAGGCCCACAGATTGAGACTCTCCTGGTCTCCAGAAACAGAACACAGACACCAGACCAAACAGAACAGTAAATCTTACTTCTGAGTGGGTCCAGGACTTCTGGGTGGTCGCGCTGATTCCCGGCCAACGCACCAAATGAAAGACTCCAGGACTCCCAAAGGGAGGCACTTACTCAAGCCTCGGGTCAGCCGCGCACCCAAGAAGACACTGAGACCGAACTTAAGATGTATAGAGAGTAAGATTTAATACAGCAACGACAAGAAAGCACACAAAAAGCACATATACCAGATATCTGGGGTCGAAACTCATGCAGCCAGCAAGGTGCAGAGGAGATTCGGCAATTGGCCCAGACTTGTCACAGGCTTTTATAGGAGAAGGGTAAGGAGAAAAGTACAAGTTTTACGTCACCAAGGTGTTCTGCCAAGGAGCTTTACATAACCAAGGGGTCGTGTCCTATATTTTGGCAATGTACTCGATCTATTGGAACATTCTGGGGTAGTACCAGGAGGCCCCTATCTCAAAAATGTTCTTGGAACAGTCTTCAGTTAGGAGGGGTTGGACTGAGTTCGCTCCAGGAGACCCTTATCACAGAAATGCTCCTGGAACCGTTCTCACTTGGGAGGGGTCGGACTCTGGGGTGAAGAGTTCAAGAATGTACTCTGAGGTAAAAAGTTCAGGTGTGTTCCGGGAACAACCTCTAGATGGGAGGGGTAAGAGAACTCTGAGTTGGAGAGTTCATGGAGAGTTCAGCTTTTCTTCTTTCAATCCCAGGTTGTCTGGAAGATGAGTCAGTGCTGTTAATTGTTGAGCCCTTTCAGTGGCCCCACCCATCTTTAAATTTTTAGAAGTATATGTGAGGCTGTGTTCATGTACATCATATGCAGACCATAAGAGGGATATAGATTCTCCAGAATCTGACACCCTCTTCGGGAGTGTTTGAAGACAGCTACAATGTACTTAAATCTAATAAATACATACTTAAATTAATAAACATTTTTTAAAAAGGATAAGAAAGAATGAAAGACCAGGTAGGCCTGCCATTCTTAACTCTATCTGTCTGTATGTCTGTCTGTCTGTCTGATCCCCTGGAACTGGAGATGTGCCACCATATAGTTGCTGGTAGTTGATCCCAGGTTCTCTATAAGAGGAGACAATGTTGTTAATTGTTGATCCCTTTCATTGGCCCCACACATCTTTAAATTTTTAGAAGTAAATGTGAGGCTGTGTTTATGTACATCATATGCAGACCATAAGAGGGATATAGATTCTCCAGAATCTGACACCCTCTTCTGGAGTGTCTGAAGACAGCTACAGTGTACTTATATCTAATAAATACATAAATAAATAAATAAACATTTTTTAAAAGGGATAAGAAATAAAGAAAAACAAGGCAGGCCTGCCATCCTTGTCTGTCTTTCTCTCTGTCTGTCTGTCTTGCCTAGCCCCTTGAGTAGCCTAGCCTAGTCCCTTGCCTTGACTAGCCCAGCCCCTTGCCTAGCCTAGCCTAGCCCAGCCCTGCCTTGCCTAGCCCTGCCTATCCCTGTCTTTAACCAGGCTGGCCTCGAACTCAGAAACTGACTGCCTCTGCCTCCAGAGTGCTCTCATTAAGAGCTCGAGCCACCACTGACTGTTGGGTTTTCTAAGTCTTACATAGGTATGGTCTGTTTCTCAGCTGTGAAACCCTAATTAACACATGTAGTCTGTCCTAGGTCAGCCATAGCTACAGACTGAGGCCTTTTCTAAAACAAAACAAAAGAAAACAAAAAATAGAAATAATAAAATAAATAAATTAAGCAACCACATGATATCTTTTCTTTCTTTCAATGATACTCAGAGCTTGAAGCAGTTCACCCATGAGACCTCAGCTCCGGACATTGAGGCTCTTTCCCTAACAAGTATTATGGCTGAACCTGAGGGGTTCTACTGCTGATTTGGGTCCCCCACTTTAAAAAAATAGTTGTTTTCAAAGGCTGCAGGTTCTTAGCCCTGTTCCTTGTTACAGTTGAGTCACAGCCCTGAAAGTTCAGTGGTAGTTAAAGGCACTGAGAAGGGCTTCCTATAGACATCAAAGACCAAGTCTTTGTTTTTAAAAAGTTAATCTGGATTCCCCCACCCCCTGGCATCCTTAGAATGCCTAGAAAGGAAGGCAGGGACCTGGGCAGAAGGGTGCAAGGCTACTGGTGTTTGTAAGTGGTAACAGAAAGCTTTCTCTTGTTGGTACCCTACCCCAAGTTACACTGTCACTACTTTTTCCTAGTTGTTGTTTTGTCGGTTTGTATTCTCAACATAGACCCTTTTCCTTCCTAACCTTGGCTGTCCTGAACCTTACTGTCCTTGAACTCAGTGATTTGCCTGTCTTGCTGGGATGAAACTGTGAGCTACCATCCAGAAGGAAGCACCCTGCTGAGGTTAGATTGGGGTCTCTTCCATTTTCCTCTATGAACATGCATATGGCAGGCCTGTTCTTTCTTTTTTACTTTTCCTTTTCTTTTTAAAGATTTATTTATTTATTATATTTAAGTATGCTGTATCTATCTTCAGACAGTCCAGAAGAGGGTGTCAGATTCTGAAGAATCTAAATCATTCTTATTGTCTGCATATGATGTATATAAACACAGCCTCACATAAACTCAAAAAAAAAAAAGAAAGAAAGAAAGATGTGGCTACAGAGAGGGCTCAACAATTAAGAGCATTGTCTCCTCTTCCAGAGAACCTGGGCTCAATTACCAGTATTATATATGGTGGCCCATCTCCAGTTCCAGGGGATCTAATACTCTGTTCTGGAGTCTGTGGGCACAGCATACACATGCAAAACATTCTTACACAATCATTGAGAGAGGAGAGAGAGGGGTTGAGAGAGAGGGTAGGTAATCATACCTCCTGACGAGTTTGAAGACCTGAGCTTCATCACTCACACAAATAAATAAATGCAAAATATTTTTTTATAAATAAACTCTGCCATTGCCCTTTAAAAATTCCTAGAAAACAAGTTTTATAAGCAACAGTTATATTTACTATATCTAAAGGACAGTCATGAGCATATTCAATAAATAGAAAAAGGCCTGTTAGTCTTAGAAATGGAAAAGACAAACCAAGGAAGGTTTGCAATTACATAATGAGGCAGCTCAGCCCAGCTCTAAGGTTGGAAATAAGACTCGAGAATAGGATACACCTGAAGACAGCCAGCCATTGTTTTTTGTTTTGGAGGCTGAAAGGATACACCTGAAGACAGCCAATGCTGTGTGATGGTGATCTGGTATTTTTTTTTTTAATTTTTAAAAACTTTAACACTTTTTATAAAACTTTTATAAAAACTTTTTCTTTCTTTCTTCCTTTCTTCTTTCCCTCACCCTAGCCCCTACCCTAGCCCTGTCTTTCACCAGGGTGGCCTCGAACTCAGAAACTGACTGCCTCTATCTACAGAGTGCTCTCATTAAGAGCTTGAGCCACCACTGAATGTAGGGTTTTCTAAGCCTTACCTTGCTCTTGGTGTCTGTTCTCAGCTGTGAAACCCTAATTAACACAAGTAGGCAGTCCTGGGTCAGCCAGAGCTACAGACTGAGGACTTCTCTAAAAACAAATAAAACAAAACAAAACAACAAATAGAAATAATAAAATACAAAAATTAAGCAAACACAGCATAGCTTTTCTCTCTCTAGGTGGTACTCAGAAATTCCAGCAGTTGGCCTGTGACACCTCAGCTCAGTATATGTGAGGCTGTGTTTATGTACATCCTATGCAGACCATAAGAGGGATTTACATTCTCCAGAATCTGACACCCTCCTCTGGAGTGTCTAAAGAAAGCTACAGTGTAGTTATATCTAAGAAATACATAAAAAATAAATAAATAAATAAATAAATAAATAAATATTTTTTAAAAAGGATAAGAAAGAAAGAAAGACCAGGCAGGCCTGCCATCCTTATCTCTGTCTGTCTGTCTGTCTGTCTGTCTGATCCCCTGGAACTGGAGATGGGCCACCTTGTAGGTGCTGGTAGTTGATCCCAGCTTCTCTGGAAGAGGAGACAATGCTGTTAATTGTTGAACCATTTCAGTGGCCCCACCAATTTTTAATTTTTAGAAGTATATGTGAGGCTGTGTTTATGTACATCATATGCAGACCATAAGAGGGATTTAGATTCTCCAGAATCTGACACCCTCTTCTGGAGTGTCTGAAGACGGCTACAGTGTACTTATATCTAATAAATACATACATAAATAAATAAATAAATAAAGATTTTTTAAAAAGTATAAGAAATAAAGAAAGACAAGGCAGGCCTCTCTGTCTGTCTGTCTGTCTGATCCACTGGAACTGGAGATGGGCCACCATAAGGTGCTGGTAGTTTATCCCAGGTTCTCTGAAAGAGGAGACAATGCTGTTAATTGTTGAGCCCTCTCAGTGGCCCCACACATCTTTAAATTTTTAGAAGTATATGTGAGGCTGTGTTTATGTACATCATATGCAGACCATAAGAGGGATTTAGATTCTCCAGAATCTGACACCCTCTTCTGTAGTGTCTGAACAGCTACAGTGTACTTATATCTACTAAATACATAAATAAATAAATAAATAAACATTTTTTAAAAAGGATAAGAAAGAAAGAAAGACCAGGCAGTCCTGCCATCCATATCTCTGCCTGTCTGTCTGTCTGTCTATCTGATCCCCGGGAACTGGAGATGGGCCACCATATAGTTGCTGGTAGTTGATCCATGGTTCTCTGGAAGAGGACACAATGCTCTTAATTGTTGAGCCCTTTCAGTGGCCCCACACTTCTTTAAATATTTAGAAGTATATGTGAGGCTGTGTTTATGTACATCATATTCAGATTATAAGAGGATTTAGATTCTCCAGAATCTGACACCCTCTACTGGAGTGTCTGAAGACAGCTACAGTGTACTTATATGTAATAAATAAATAAATAAATAAACATTTTTTAAAAAGGATAAGAAACAAAGTAAGACCAGGCAGGCCTGCCATCCTTATCTCTGTCTGTCTGTCTGTCTGTCTGTCTGATCCCCTGGAACTGGAGATGGGCCACCATATAGTTGCTGGTAGTTGATCCAAGGTTCTCTGGAAGAGGAGACAATGCTCTTAATTGTCGAGCCCTTTCAGTGGGCCCACACTTCTTTAAATATTTAGAAGTATATGTGAGCTGTGTTTAAGTACATCATATTCAGATTATAAGAGGATTTAGATTCTCCAGAATCTGACACCCTCTACTGGAGTGTCTGAAGTCAGCTACAGTGTACTTATATATAATATATAAATAAATAAATAAATAAATAAACATTTTTTAAAAAGGATAAGAAAGAATGTAAGACCAGGCAGGCCTGCCATCCTTATCTCTGTCTGTCTGTCTCTCTGTCTGATGCCGTGGAACTGGAGATGGGCTACCATATAGTTGCTGGTAGTTGATCCCAGGTTCTCTGGAAGAGGAGACAATGCGGTTAATTGTTGAGCCCTATCAGTGGCCCTACCCATCTTTAAATTTTTAGAAGTGTATGTGAGGCTGTGTTTATGTACATCATATGCAGACCAGAAGAGGGATTTAGATTCATCAGAATCTGACACCCTCTTCTGGAGTGTCTGAAGACAGCTACAGTGTACTTATATCTAATAAATACATAAATAAATACAATTTTTTTAAAAAGGATAAGAAAGAAAGAAAGACCATGCAGGCCTGCCATACTTATCCTTGTCTGTCTGTCTGTCTGTCTGTCTGATCCCCTGGGAGTGGAGATGGGCCACCATATAGTTGCAGGTAGTTGATCCCAGGTTCTCTGTAAGAGGAGACAATGTGGTTAATTGCTGAGCCCTTTCAGTGGCCCCCCTCCCATCTTTAAATTTTAAGAAGTAAACGTGAGGCTGTGTTTATGTACATCATATGCAGACCATAAGAGGGATTTAGATTCTCCAGAATCTGACAACTTCTTCTGGAGTGTCTGAAGACGGCTACAGTGTACTTATATCTAATAAACATATAAATAAATAAATAAACATTTTTTAAAAAGGATAAGAAAGAAAGAAAGACCAGGCAGGCCTGCCATCCTTATCTCTGTCAGTCTGTCTGTCTGTCAGTCTGTCTGATCCCTTGGAACTGGAGATGGGCCACCATATATTTGCTGTTAGTTGATCCCAGGTTCTCTGGAAGAGGAGACAATGCTGTTAATTGTTGATCCCTTTCAGTGGCTCCACCTATCTTTAAATTTTTAGAAGTATATGTTAGGCTGTGTTTATGTACATCATATGCAGACCATAAGAGGGATTTAGATTCTCCAGAATCTGACACCCTCTTCTGGAGTGTCTGAAGACAACTATAGTGTACTTATATCTAATAAATACATATATAAATAAATATAAATAAATACATAAACATTATTTTAAAAGGATAAGAAAGAAAGAAAGAAAGACCAGGCATGCTTGCCATCCTAATCTCTGTCTGTCTGTCTGTCTGTCTGATCCCCTGGAACTGGAGATGGGCCACCTTGTAGTTGCTGGTAGTTGATCCCAGGTTCTCTGGAAGAGGAGACAATGCTGTTAATTGTTGAGCCCTTTCAGTGGCCCCACCCATTTTTAATTTTTAGAAGTATATGTGATGCTGTGTTTATGTACATCATATTCAGACCATAAGAGGGATTTAGATGCTCTAGAATCTGTCACCCTCTTATGGAGTGTCTGAAGACGGCTACAGTGTACTTATATCTAATAAATACATAAATAAATAAATAAATAAATAAACATTTTTTAAAAAGTATAAGAAAGAAAGTAAGACCAGGCAGGCATGCCATCCTTATCTCTGTCTCTCTGTCTGTCTGTCTGTCTGATCCACTGGAACTGGAGATGGGCCACGTTAAGGTGCTGGTAGTTTATCCCAGGTTCTCTGAAAGAGGAGACAATGCTGTTAATTGTTGAGCCCTCTCAGTGGCCCCACACATCTTTAAATTTTTAGAAGTATATGTGAGGCTGTGTTTATGTACATCATATGCAGACCATAAGAAGGATTTAGATTCTCCAGAATCTGACAACATCTTCTGGAGTGTCAGAAGACAGCTACAGTGTACTTATATCTAATAAATACATAAATAAATATATAAATAAACATTTTTTTAAAAAGGATAAGAAAGAAAGAAAGACCAGGCAGGCCTGCCATCCTTATCACTGTCTGTATGTCTGTCTGTCTGATCCCCTGGAACTGGAGCTGGGCCACCATATAGTTGCTGGTAGTTGATCCCAGGTACTCTGGAAGAGGAGACAATGCTGTTAATTGTTGAGCTTTTAGAGTGGCCCCACCCTTCTTTAAATTTTTAGAAGTATATGTGAGGCTGTGTTTATGTACATCATATGCAGACCATAAGAGGGATTTAGATTCTCCAGAATCTGACACCCTCTTCTGGAGTGTCTGAACAGCTACAGTGTACTTGTATCTAATAAATACATAAATAAATAAATAAATAAATAAATAAATAAATAAATAAATAAATATTTTTTAAAAAGGATAAGAAAGAAAGAAAGACCAGGCTGGCCTGCCATCCTTATCCTTGTCTGTCTGTCTGTCTGTCTGATCCCCTGGGAGTGGAAATGGGCCACAATATAGTTGCAGGTAGTTGATCACAGGTTCTCTGTAAGAGGAGACAATGCTTTTAATTGCTGAGCCCTTTCAGTGGCCACCCCCACCTTTATATTTTAAGAAGTAAATGTGAAGCTGTGTTTATGTACATCATATGCAGACCATAAGAGGGATTTAGATTCTCCAGAATCTGACACCTTTTTCTGGAGTGTCTGAAGACGGCTACAGTGTACTTATATCTAATAAAATTATAAATAAATAAATAAACATTTTTTTAAAAAGGATAAGAAAGAAAGAAAGACCAGGCAGGCCTGCCATCCTTATCTCTGTCAGACTGTCTGTCTGTCTGATCCCCTGGAACTGGAGATGGGCCACCATATAGTTTCTGGTAGTTGATCCCAGGTACTCTGGAAGAGGAGACAATGCTGTTAATTGTTGAGCTTTTAGAGTGGCCCCACCCTTCTTTAAATTTTTAGAAGTATATGTGAGGCTGTGTTTATGTACATCATATGCAGACCATAAGAGAGATTTAGATTCTCCAGAATCTGACACCCTCTTCTGTAGTGTCTGAACAGCTACAGTGTACTTATATCTACTAAATACATAAATATATAAATAAATAAATAAATAAATAAATAAATAAACATTTTTTAAAAAGGATAAGAAAGAAAGAAAGACCAGGCAGGCCTGCCATCCATATCTCTGTCTGTCTGTCTGTCTGTCTATCTGATCCCCGGGAACTGGAGATGGGCCACCATATAGTTGCTGGTAGTTGATCCAAGGTTCTCTGGAAGAGGAGACAATGCTCTTAATTGTTGAGCCCTTTCAGTGGCCCCACACTTCTTTAAATATTTAGAAGTATATGTGAGGCTGTGTTTATGTACATCATATTCAGATTATAAGAGGATTTAGATTCTCCAGAATCTGACACCCTCTACTGGAGAGTCTGAAGACAGCTACAGTGTACTTATATGTAATAAAAAAATAAATAAATAAACATTTTTTAAAAAGGATAAGAAAGAAAGAAAGACCAGGCAGGCCTGCCATCCTTATCTCTGTCTGTCTGTCTGTCTGTCTGATCCCCTGGAACTGGAGATGGGCCACCATATAGTTGCTGGTAGTTGATCCAAGGTTCTCTGGAAGAGGAGACAATGCTCTTAATTGTAGAGCCCTTTCAGTGGCCCCACACTTCTTTAAATATTTAGAAGTATATGTGAGCTGTGTTTAAGTACATCATATTCAGATTATAAGAGGATTTAGATTCTCCAGAATCTGACACCCTCTACTGGAGTGTCTGAAGACAGCTACAGTGTACTTATATATAATAAATAAATAAATAAATAAATAAATAAATAAATAAATAAATAAATAAATAATAAACATTTTTTAAAAAGGATAAGAAAAAAAGTAAGACCAGGCAGGCCTGCCATCCTTATCTCTGTCTGTCTGTCTGTCTGTCTGATCCCCTGGAACTGGAGATGGGCCACCATATAGTTGCTGGTAGTTGATCCAAGGTTCTCTGGAAGAGGAGACAATGCTCTTAATTGTTGAGCCCTTTCAGTGGCCCCACCCATTTTTAATTTTTAGAAGTATATGTGATGCTGTGTTTATGTACATCATATTCAGACCATAAGAGGGATTTAGATGCTCTAGAATCTGTCACCCTCTTATGGAGTGTCTGAAGACGGCTACAGTGTACTTATATCTAATAAATAAATAAATAAATAAATAAATAAATAAATAAATAAACATTTTTTAAATAGTATAAGAAAGAAAGTAAGACCAGGCAGGCCTGCCATCCTTATCTCTGTCTCTCTGTCTGTCTGTCTGTCTGATCCACTGGAACTGGAGATGGGCCACCATAAGGTGCTGGTAGTTTATCCCAGGTTCTCTGAAAGAGGAGACAATGCTGTTAATTGTTGAGCCCTCTCAGTGGCCCCACACATCTTTAAATTTTTAGAAGTATATGTGAGGCTGTGTTTATGTACATCATATGCAGACCATAAGAGGGATTTAGATTCTCCAGAATATGACACCCTCTTCTGGAGTGTCTGAAGACAGCTACAGTGTACTTATATCTAATAAATACATAAATAAATATATAAATAAACATTTTTTTAAAAAGGATAAGAAAGAAAGAAAGACCAGGCAGGCCTGCCATCCTTATCACTGTCTGTATGTCTGTCTGTCTGATCCCCTGGAACTGGAGCTGGGCCAGCATATAGTTGCTGGTAGTTGATCCCAGGTACTCTGGAAGAGGAGACAATGCTGTTAATTGTTGAGCTTTTAGAGTGGCCCCACCCTTCTTTAAATTTTTAGAAGTATATGTGAGGCTGTGTTTATGTACATCATATGCAGGCCATAAGAGGGATTTAGATTCTCCAGAATCTGACACCCTCTTCTGGAGTGTCTGAACAGCTACAGTGTACTTATATCTAATAAATACATAAATAAAAAAATAAATAAATAAATAAATAAATATTTTTTTAAAAAGGATAAGAAAGAAAGAAAGACCAGGCTGGCCTGCCATCCTTATCCTTGTCTGTCTGTCTGTCTGTCAGATCCCCTGGGAGTGGAGATGGGCCACCATATAGTTGCAGGTAGTTGATCCCAGGTTCTCTGTAAGAGGAGACAATGCTGTTAATTGCTGAGCCCTTTCAGTGCCCCCCCCCACCTTTATATTTTAAGAAGTAAATGTGAGGCTGTGTTTATGTACATCATATGCAGACCATAAGAGGGATTTAGATTCTCCAGAATCTGACACCTTCTTCTGGAGTGTCTGAAGACGGCTACAGTGTACTTATATCTAATAAAAATATAAATAAATAAATAAACATTTTTTAAAAAGGATAAGAAAGAAAGAAAGACCAGGCAGGCCTGCCATCCTTATCTCTGTCAGTCTGTCTGTCTGTCTGATCCCCTGGAACTGGAGATGGGCCACCATATAGTTGCTGGTAGTTGATCCCAGGTACTCTGGAAGAGGAGACAATGCTGTTAATTGTTGAGCTTTTAGAGTGGCCCCACCCTTCTTTAAATTTTTAGAAGTATATGTGAGGCTGTGTTTATGTACATCATATGCAGACCATAAGAGGGATTTAGATTCTCCAGAATCTGACACCCTCTTCTGTAGTGTCTGAACAGCTACAGTGTACATATATCTACTAAATAAATAAATAAATAAATAAATAAACATTTTTTAAAAAGGATAAGAAAGAAAGAAAACCAGGCAGTCCTGCCATCCATATCTCTGCCTGTCTGTCTGTCTGTCTATCTGATCCCCGGGAACTGGAGATGGGCCACCATATAGTTGCTGGTAGTTGATCCAAGGTTCTCTGGAAGAGGAGACAATGCTCTTAATTGTTGAGCCCTTTCAGTGGCCCCACACTTCTTTAAATATTTAGAAGTATATGTGAGGCTGTGTTTATGTACATCATATTCAGATTATAAGAGGATTTAGATTCTCCAGAATCTGACACCCTCTACTGGAGTGTCTGAATACAACTACAGTGTACTTATATGTAATAAATAAATAAATAAATAAACATTTTTTAAAAAGGATAAGAAAGAAAGTAAGACCAGGCAGGCCTGCCATCCTTATCTCTGTCTGTCTGTCTGTCTGTCTGATCCCCTGGAACTGGAGATGGGCCACCATATAGTTGCTGGTAGTTGATCCAAGGTTCTCTGGAAGAGGAGACAATGCTGTTAATTGTTGAGCTTTTAGAGTGGCCCCACCCTTCTTTAAATTTTTAGAAGTATATGTGAGGCTGTGTTTATGTACATCATATGCAGACCATAAGAGAGATTTAGATTCTCCAGAATCTGACACCCTCTTCTGTAGTGTCTGAACAGCTACAGTGTACTTATATCTACTAAATACATAAATATATAAATAAATAAATAAATAAATAAATAAATAAATAAATAAACATTTTTTAAAAAGGATAAGAAAGAAAGAAAGACCATGCAGGCCTGCCATACTTATCCTTGTCTGTCTGTCTGTCTGTCTGTCTGATCCCCTGGGAGTGGAGATGGGCCACCATATAGTTGCAGGTAGTTGATCCCAGGTTCTCTGTAAGAGGAGACAATGTGGTTAATTGCTGAGCCCTTTCAGTGGCCCCCCTCCCATCTTTAAATTTTAAGAAGTAAACGTGAGGCTGTGTTTATGTACATCATATGCAGACCATAAGAGGGATTTAGATTCTCCAGAATCTGACAACTTCTTCTGGAGTGTCTGAAGACGGCTACAGTGTACTTATATCTAATAAACATATAAATAAATAAATAAACATTTTTTAAAAAGGATAAGAAAGAAAGAAAGACCAGGCAGGCCTGCCATCCTTATCTCTGTCAGTCTGTCTGTCTGTCAGTCTGTCTGATCCCTTGGAACTGGAGATGGGCCACCATATATTTGCTGTTAGTTGATCCCAGGTTCTCTGGAAGAGGAGACAATGCTGTTAATTGTTGATCCCTTTCAGTGGCTCCACCTATCTTTAAATTTTTAGAAGTATATGTTAGGCTGTGTTTATGTACATCATATGCAGACCATAAGAGGGATTTAGATTCTCCAGAATCTGACACCCTCTTCTGGAGTGTCTGAAGACAACTATAGTGTACTTATATCTAATAAATACATATATAAATAAATATAAATAAATACATAAACATTATTTTAAAAGGATAAGAAAGAAAGAAAGAAAGACCAGGCATGCTTGCCATCCTAATCTCTGTCTGTCTGTCTGTCTGTCTGATCCCCTGGAACTGGAGATGGGCCACCTTGTAGTTGCTGGTAGTTGATCCCAGGTTCTCTGGAAGAGGAGACAATGCTGTTAATTGTTGAGCCCTTTCAGTGGCCCCACCCATTTTTAATTTTTAGAAGTATATGTGATGCTGTGTTTATGTACATCATATTCAGACCATAAGAGGGATTTAGATGCTCTAGAATCTGTCACCCTCTTATGGAGTGTCTGAAGACGGCTACAGTGTACTTATATCTAATAAATACATAAATAAATAAATAAATAAATAAATAAACATTTTTTAAAAGTATAAGAAAGAAAGTAAGACCAGGCAGGCATGCCATCCTTATCTCTGTCTCTCTGTCTGTCTGTCTGTCTGATCCACTGGAACTGGAGATGGGCCACGTTAAGGTGCTGGTAGTTTATCCCAGGTTCTCTGAAAGAGGAGACAATGCTGTTAATTGTTGAGCCCTCTCAGTGGCCCCACACATCTTTAAATTTTTAGAAGTATATGTGAGGCTGTGTTTATGTACATCATATGCAGACCATAAGAAGGATTTAGATTCTCCAGAATCTGACAACATCTTCTGGAGTGTCAGAAGACAGCTACAGTGTACTTATATCTAATAAATACATAAATAAATATATAAATAAACATTTTTTTAAAAAGGATAAGAAAGAAAGAAAGACCAGGCAGGCCTGCCATCCTTATCACTGTCTGTATGTCTGTCTGTCTGATCCCCTGGAACTGGAGCTGGGCCACCATATAGTTGCTGGTAGTTGATCCCAGGTACTCTGGAAGAGGAGACAATGCTGTTAATTGTTGAGCTTTTAGAGTGGCCCCACCCTTCTTTAAATTTTTAGAAGTATATGTGAGGCTGTGTTTATGTACATCATATGCAGACCATAAGAGGGATTTAGATTCTCCAGAATCTGACACCCTCTTCTGGAGTGTCTGAACAGCTACAGTGTACTTGTATCTAATAAATACATAAATAAATAAATAAATAAATAAATAAATAAATAAATATTTTTTAAAAAGGATAAGAAAGAAAGAAAGACCAGGCTGGCCTGCCATCCTTATCCTTGTCTGTCTGTCTGTCTGTCTGATCCCCTGGGAGTGGAAATGGGCCACAATATAGTTGCAGGTAGTTGATCCCAGGTTCTCTGTAAGAGGAGACAATGCTTTTAATTGCTGAGCCCTTTCAGTGGCCACCCCCACCTTTATATTTTAAGAAGTAAATGTGAAGCTGTGTTTATGTACATCATATGCAGACCATAAGAGGGATTTAGATTCTCCAGAATCTGACACCTTTTTCTGGAGTGTCTGAAGACGGCTACAGTGTACTTATATCTAATAAAATTATAAATAAATAAATAAACATTTTTTTAAAAAGGATAAGAAAGAAAGAAAGACCAGGCAGGCCTGCCATCCTTATCTCTGTCAGACTGTCTGTCTGTCTGATCCCCTGGAACTGGAGATGGGCCACCATATAGTTGCTGGTAGTTGATCCCAGGTACTCTGGAAGAGGAGACAATGCTGTTAATTGTTGAGCTTTTAGAGTGGCCCCACCC
Organism: Mus caroli; assembly: GCF_978045245.1. Classification (NCBI taxonomy): domain Eukaryota; kingdom Metazoa; phylum Chordata; class Mammalia; order Rodentia; family Muridae; genus Mus; species Mus caroli. The sequence continues at coordinate 2,992,087 of NW_028227285.1, read as the reverse complement.
TTCTTTAAATTTTTAGAAGTATATGTGAGGCTGTGTTTATGTACATCATATGCAGACCATAAGAGAGATTTAGATTCTCCAGAATCTGATACCCTCTTCTGTAGTGTCTGAACAGCTACAGTGTACTTATATCTACTAAATACATAAATATATAAATAAATAAATAAATAAATAAATAAATAAATAAATAAACATTTTTTAAAAAGGATAAGAAAGAAAGAAAGACCAGGCAGGCCTGCCATCCATATCTCTGCCTGTCTGTCTGTCTGTCTATCTGATCCCCGGGAACTGGAGATGGGCCACCATATAGTTGCTGGTAGTTGATCCAAGGTTCTCTGGAAGAGGAGACAATGCTCTTAATTGTTGAGCCCTTTCAGTGGCCCCACACTTCTTTAAATATTTAGAAGTATATGTGAGGCTGTGTTTATGTACATCATATTCAGATTATAAGAGGATTTAGATTCTCCAGAATCTGACACCCTCTACTGGAGAGTCTGAAGACAGCTACAGTGTACTTATATGTAATAAAAAAATAAATAAATAAACATTTTTTAAAAAGGATAAGAAAGAAAGAAAGACCAGGCAGGCCTGCCATCCTTATCTCTGTCTGTCTGTCTGTCTGATCCCCTGGAACTGGAGATGGGCCACCATATAGTTGCTGGTAGTTGATCCAAGGTTCTCTGGAAGAGGAGACAATGCTCTTAATTGTAGAGCCCTTTCAGTGGCCCCACACTTCTTTAAATATTTAGAAGTATATGTGAGCTGTGTTTAAGTACATCATATTCAGATTATAAGAGGATTTAGATTCTCCAGAATCTGACACCCTCTACTGGAGTGTCTGAAGACAGCTACAGTGTACTTATATATAATAAATAAATAAATAAATAAATAAATAAATAAATAAATAATAAACATTTTTTAAAAAGGATAAGAAAAAAAGTAAGACCAGGCAGGCCTGCCATCCTTATCTCTGTCTGTCTGTCTGTCTGTCTGATCCCCTGGAACTGGAGATGGGCCACCATATAGTTGCTGGTAGTTGATCCAAGGTTCTCTGGAAGAGGAGACAATGCTCTTAATTGTTAAGCCCTTTCAGTGGCCCCACCCATTTTTAATTTTTAGAAGTATATGTGATGCTGTGTTTATGTACATCATATTCAGACCATAAGAGGGATTTAGATGCTCTAGAATCTGTCACCCTCTTATGGAGTGTCTGAAGACGGCTACAGTGTACTTATATCTAATAAATAAATAAATAAATAAATAAATAAATAAATAAACATTTTTTAAATAGTATAAGAAAGAAAGTAAGACCAGGCAGGCCTGCCATCCTTATCTCTGTCTCTCTGTCTGTCTGTCTGTCTGATCCACTGGAACTGGAGATGGGCCACCATAAGGTGCTGGTAGTTTATCCCAGGTTCTCTGAAAGAGGAGACAATGCTGTTAATTGTTGAGCCCTCTCAGTGGCCCCACACATCTTTAAATTTTTAGAAGTATATGTGAGGCTGTGTTTATGTACATCATATGCAGACCATAAGAGGGATTTAGATTCTCCAGAATATGACACCCTCTTCTGGAGTGTCTGAAGACAGCTACAGTGTACTTATATCTAATAAATACATAAATAAATATATAAATAAACATTTTTTTAAAAAGGATAAGAAAGAAAGAAAGACCAGGCAGGCCTGCCATCCTTATCACTGTCTGTATGTCTGTCTGTCTGATCCCCTGGAACTGGAGCTGGGCCACCATATAGTTGCTGGTAGTTGATCCCAGGTACTCTGGAAGAGGAGACAATGCTGTTAATTGTTGAGCTTTTAGAGTGGCCCCACCCTTCTTTAAATTTTTAGAAGTATATGTGAGGCTGTGTTTATGTACATCATATGCAGGCCATAAGAGGGATTTAGATTCTCCAGAATCTGACACCCTCTTCTGGAGTGTCTGAACAGCTACAGTGTACTTATATCTAATAAATACATAAATAAAAAAATAAATAAATAAATAAATAAATATTTTTTTAAAAAGGATAAGAAAGAAAGAAAGACCAGGCTGGCCTGCCATCCTTATCCTTGTCTGTCTGTCTGTCTGTCAGATCCCCTGGGAGTGGAGATGGGCCACCATATAGTTGCAGGTAGTTGATCCCAGGTTCTCTGTAAGAGGAGACAATGCTGTTAATTGCTGAGCCCTTTCAGTGCCCCCCCCACCTTTATATTTTAAGAAGTAAATGTGAGGCTGTGTTTATGTACATCATATGCAGACCATAAGAGGGATTTAGATTCTCCAGAATCTGACACCTTCTTCTGGAGTGTCTGAAGACGGCTACAGTGTACTTATATCTAATAAAAATATAAATAAATAAATAAACATTTTTTAAAAAGGATAAGAAAGAAAGAAAGACCAGGCAGGCCTGCCATCCTTATCTCTGTCAGTCTGTCTGTCTGTCTGATCCCCTGGAACTGGAGATGGGCCACCATATAGTTGCTGGTAGTTGATCCCAGGTACTCTGGAAGAGGAGACAATGCTGTTAATTGTTGAGCTTTTAGAGTGGCCCCACCCTTCTTTAAATTTTTAGAAGTATATGTGAGGCTGTGTTTATGTACATCATATGCAGACCATAAGAGGGATTTAGATTCTCCAGAATCTGACACCCTCTTCTGTAGTGTCTGAACAGCTACAGTGTACATATATCTACTAAATACATAAATAAATAAATAAATAAACATTTTTTAAAAAGGATAAGAAAGAAAGAAAACCAGGCAGTCCTGCCATCCATATCTCTGCCTGTCTGTCTGTCTGTCTATCTGATCCCCGGGAACTGGAGATGGGCCACCATATAGTTGCTGGTAGTTGATCCAAGGTTCTCTGGAAGAGGAGACAATGCTCTTAATTGTTGAGCCCTTTCAGTGGCCCCACACTTCTTTAAATATTTAGAAGTATATGTGAGGCTGTGTTTATGTACATCATATTCAGATTATAAGAGGATTTAGATTCTCCAGAATCTGACACCCTCTACTGGAGTGTCTGAATACAACTACAGTGTACTTATATGTAATAAATAAATAAATAAATAAACATTTTTTAAAAAGGATAAGAAAGAAAGTAAGACCAGGCAGGCCTGCCATCCTTATCTCTGTCTGTCTGTCTGTCTGTCTGATCCCCTGGAACTGGAGATGGGCCACCATATAGTTGCTGGTAGTTGATCCAAGGTTCTCTGGAAGAGGAGACAATGCTGTTAATTGTTGAGCTTTTAGAGTGGCCCCACCCTTCTTTAAATTTTTAGAAGTATATGTGAGGCTGTGTTTATGTACATCATATGCAGACCATAAGAGAGATTTAGATTCTCCAGAATCTGACACCCTCTTCTGTAGTGTCTGAACAGCTACAGTGTACTTATATCTACTAAATACATAAATATATAAATAAATAAATAAATAAATAAATAAATAAATAAATAAATAAATAAATAAATAAACATTTTTTAAAAAGGATAAGAAAGAAAGAAAGACCAGGCAGGCCTGCCATCCATATCTCTGCCTGTCTGTCTGTCTGTCTATCTGATCCCCGGGAACTGGAGATGGGCCACCATATAGTTGCTGGTAGTTGATCCAAGGTTCTCTGGAAGAGGAGACAATGCTCTTAATTGTTGAGCCCTTTCAGTGGCCCCACACTTCTTTAAATATTTAGAAGTATATGTGAGGCTGTGTTTATGTACATCATATTCAGATTATAAGAGGATTTAGATTCTCCAGAATCTGACACCATCTACTGGAGAGTCTGAAGACAGCTACAGTGTACTTATATGTAATAAAAAAATAAATAAATAAACATTTTTTAAAAAGGATAAGAAAGAAAGAAAGACCAGGCAGGCCTGCCATCCTTATCTCTGTCTGTCTGTCTGTCTGATCCCCTGGAACTGGAGATGGGCCACCATATAGTTGCTGGTAGTTGATCCAAGGTTCTCTGGAAGAGGAGACAATGCTCTTAATTGTAGAGCCCTTTCAGTGGCCCCACACTTCTTTAAATATTTAGAAGTATATGTGAGCTGTGTTTAAGTACATCATATTCAGATTATAAGAGGATTTAGATTCTCCAGAATCTGACACCCTCTACTGGAGTGTCTGTAGACAGCTACAGTGTACTTATATATAATAAATAAATAAATAAATAAATAAATAAATAAATAATAAACATTTTTTAAAAAGGATAAGAAAGAAAGTAAGACCAGGCAGGCCTGCCATCCTTATCTCTGTCTGTCTGTCTGTCTGTCTGATCCCCTGGAACTGGAGATGGGCCACCATATAGTTGCTGGTAGTTGATCCAAGGTTCTCTGGAAGAGGAGACAATGCTCTTAATTGTTGAGCCCTTTCAGTGGCCCCACCCATTTTTAATTTTTAGAAGTATATGTGATGCTGTGTTTATGTACATCATATTCAGACCATAAGAGGGATTTAGATGCTCTAGAATCTGTCACCCTCTTATGGAGTGTCTGAAGACGGCTACAGTGTACTTATATCTAATAAATAAATAAATAAATAAATAAATAAATAAATAAACATTTTTTAAATAGTATAAGAAATAAAGTAAGACCAGGCAGGCCTGCCATCCTTATCTCTGTCTCTCTGTCTGTCTGTCTGTCTGATCCACTGGAACTGGAGATGGGCCACCATAAGGTGCTGGTAGTTTATCCCAGGTTCTCTGAAAGTGGAGACAATGCTGTTAATTGTTGAGCCCTCTCAGTGGCCCCACACATCTTTAAATTTTTAGAAGTATATGTGAGGCTGTGTTTATGTACATCATATGCAGACCATAAGAGGGATTTAGATTCTCCAGAATATGACACCCTCTTCTGGAGTGTCTGAAGACAGCTACAGTGTACTTATATCTAATAAATACATAAATAAATATATAAATAAACATTTTTTTAAAAAGGATAAGAAAGAAAGAAAGACCAGGCAGGCCTGCCATCCTTATCACTGTCTGTATGTCTGTCTGTCTGATCCCCTGGAACTGGAGATGTGCCACCATATAGTTGCTGGTAGTTGATCCCAGGTACTCTGGAAGAGGAGACAATGCTGTTAATTGTTGAGCTTTTAGAGTGGCCCCACCCTTCTTTAAATTTTTAGAAGTATATGTGAGGCTGTGTTTATGTACATCATATGCAGGCCATAAGAGGGATTTAGATTCTCCAGAATCTGACACCCTCTTCTGGAGTGTCTGAACAGCTACAGTGTACTTATATCTAATAAATACATAAATAAAAAATAAATAAATAAATAAATAAATAAATAAATAAATAAATATTTTTTTAAAAAAGGATAAGAAAGAAAGAAAGACCAGGCTGGCTTGCCATCCTTATCCTTGTCTCTCTGTCTGTCTTTCTGATCCCCTGGGAGTGGAGATGGGCCACCATATAGTTGCAGGTAGTTGATCCCAGGTTCTCTGTAAGAGGAGACAATGCTGTTAATTGCTGAGCCTTTTCAGTGGCCCCCCCACCTTTATATTTTAAGAAGTAAATGTGAGGCTATGTTTATGTACATCATATGCAGACCATAAGAGGGATTTAGATTCTCCAGAAACTGACACCTTCTTCTGGAGTGTCTGAAGACGGCTACAGTGTACTTATATCTAATAAAAATATAAATAAATAAATAAACATTTTTTAAAAAGGATAAGAAAGAAAGAAAAACCAGGCAGGCCTGCCATCCTTATCTCTGTCAGTCTGTCTGTCTGTCTGATCCCCTGGAACTGGAGATGGGCCACCATATAGTTGCTGGTAGTTGATCCCAGGTACTCTGGAAGAGGAGACAATGCTGTTAATTGTTGAGCTTTTAGAGTGGCCCCACCCTTCTTTAAATTTTTAGAAGTATATGTGAGGCTGTGTTTATGTACATCATATGCAGACCATAAGAGGGATTTAGATTCTCCAGAATCTGACACCCTCTTCTGTAGTGTCTGAACAGCTACAGTGTACATATATCTACTAAATACATAAATAAATAAATAAATAAACATTTTTTAAAAAGGATAAGAAAGAAAGAAAGACCAGGCAGTCCTGCCATCCATATCTCTGCCTGTCTGTCTGTCTGTCTATCTGATCCCCGGGAACTGGAGATGGGCCACCATATAGTTGCTGGTAGTTGATCCAAGGTTCTCTGGAAGAGGAGACAATGCTCTTAATTGTTGAGCCCTTTCAGTGGCCCCACACTTCTTTAAATATTTAGAAGTATATGTGAGGCTGTGTTTATGTACATCATATTCAGATTATAAGAGGATTTAGATTCTCCAGAATCTGACACCCTCTACTGGAGTGTCTGAATACAACTACAGTGTACTTATATGTAATAAATAAATAAATAAATAAACATTTTTCAAAAAGGATAAGAAAGAAAGTAAGACCAGGCAGGCCTGCCATCCTTATCTCTGTCTGTCTGTCTGTCTGTCTGATCCCCTGGAACTGGAGATGGGCCACCATATAGTTGCTGGTAGTTGATCCAAGGTTCTCTGGAAGAGGAGACAATGCTCTTAATTGTAGAAACCTTTCAGTGTCCCCACACTTCTTTAAATATTTAGAAGTATATGTGAGCTGTGTTTAAGTACATCATATTCAGATTATAAGAGGATTTAGATTCTCCAGAATCTGACACCCTCTACTGGAGTGTCTGAAGACAGCTACAGTGTACTTATATATAATAAATAAATAAATAAATAAATAAATAAATAAATAAATAAATAAACATTTTTTAAAAAGGATAGAAAGAAAGTAAGACCAGGCAGGCCTGCCATCCTTATTTCTGTCTGTCTGTCTGTCTGATCCCCTGGAACTGGAGATGGGCTACCATATAGTTGCTGGTAGTTGATCCCAGGTTCTCTGGAAGAGGAGACAATGCTGTTAATTGTTGAGCCCTATCAGTGGCCCTACCCATCTTTAAATTTTTAGAAGTGTATGTGAGGCTGTGTTTATGTACATCATATGCAGACCAGAAGAGGGATTTAGATTCATCAGAATCTGACACCCTCTTCTGGGGTGTCTGAAGACAGCTACAGTGTAGTTATATCTAATAAATACATAAATAAATACAATTTTTTTAAAAAGGATAAGAAAGAAAGAAAGATCAGGCAGGCCTGCCATACTTATCCTTGTCTCTCTGTCTGTCTGTCTGATCCCCTGGGAGTGGAGATGGGCCACCATATAGTTGCAGGTAGTTGATCCCAGGTTCTCTAAAAGAGGAGACAATGCTGTTAATTGCTGAGCCCTTTCAGTGCCCCCCCCACCTTTAAATTTTAAGAAGTAAACGTGAGCCTGTGTTTATGTACATCATATGCAGACCATAAGAGGGATTTTGATTCTCCAGAATCTGACACCTTCTTCTGGAGTGTCTGAAGACGGCTACAGTGTACTTATATCTAATAAACATATAAATAAGTAAATAAACATTTTTTAAAAAGGATGAGAAAGAAAGAAAGACCAGGCAGGCCTGCCATCCTTATTTCTGTCAGTCTATCTGTCTGTCAGTCTGTCTGATCCCTTGGAACTGGAGATGCGCCACCATATAGTTTCTGTTAGTTGATCCTAGGTTCTCTGGAAGAGGAGACAATGCTGTTAATTGTTGAGCCCTTTCAGTGGCTCCACATATCTTTAAATTTTTAGAAGTATATGTTAGACTGTGTTTATGTACATCATATGCAGACCATAAGAGGGATTTAGATTCTCCAGAATCTGACACCCTCTTCTGGAGTGTCTGAAGACAACTACAGTGTACTTATATCTAATAAATACATATATAAATAAATATAAATAAATAAATAAACATTATTTTAAAATAATAAGAAAGAAAGAAAGACCAGGCAGGCCTGCCATCCTAATCTCTGTCTGTCTGTCTGTCTGTCTGATCCCCTGGAACTGGAGATGGGCCACCTTGCAGTTGCTGGTAGTTGATCCTAAGTTCTCTGGAAGAGGAGACAATGCTGTTAATTGTTGAGCCCTCTCAGTGGCCCCACACATCTTTAAATTTTTAGAAGTATATGTGAGGCTGTGTTTATGTACATCATATGCAGACCATAAGAGGGATTTAGATTCTCCAGAATCTGACACCGTCTTCTGGAGTGTCTGAAGACAGCTACAGTGTACTTATATCTAATAAATACATAAATAAATATATAAATAAATATTTTTTTAAAAAGGATAAGAAAGGAAGAAAGACCAGGCAGGCCTGCCATCCTTATCACTGTCTGTATGTCTGTCTGTCTATTCTCCTGGAACTGGAGATAGGCCACCATATAGTTGCTGGTAGTTGATCCCAGGTACTCTGGAAGAGGAGACAATACTGTTAATTGTTGAGCTTTAAGAGTGGCCCAACCCTTCTTTAAATTTTTAGAAGTATATGTGAGGCTGTGTTTATGTACATCATATGCAGACCATAAGAGGGATTAAGATTCTCCAGATCTGACACCCTCTTCTGGTGTGTCTGAAGACAGCTACAGTGTACTTATATCTAATAAATACATAAATAAATAAATAAATAAATAAATAAATAAATAAATAAATTTTTTTAAAAGGGTAAGAAAGAAAGAAAGACCAGGCTGGCCTGCCATCCTTATCCTTGTCTCTCTGTCTGTCTTTCTATCCCCTGGGAGTGGAGATGGGCCACCATATAGTTGCAGGTAGTTGATCCCAGGTTCTCTGTAAGAGGAGACAATGCTGTTAATTGCTGAGCCCTTTCAGTGCCCCCCCCACCTTTATAATTTAAGAAGTAAATGTGAGGCTGTGTTTATGTACATCATATGCAGACCATAAGAGGGATTTAGATTCTCCAGAATCTGACACCTTCTTCTGGAGTGTCTGAAGACGGCTACAGTGTACTTATATCTAATAAAAATATAAATAAATAAATAAACATTTTTTAAAAAGGATAAGAAAGAAAGAAAGACCAGGCAGGCCTGCCATCCTTATCTCTGTCAGTCTGTCTGTCTGTCAGTCTGTCTGATACCTTGGAACTGGAGATGGGCCACCATATAGTTGCTGTTAGTTGATCCCAGGTTCTCTGGAAGAGGAGACAATGCTGTTAAATGTTGAGCCCTTTCAGTGGCTCCACCTATCTTTAAATTTTTAGAAGTATATGTTAGGCTGTGTTTATGTACATCATATGCAGACCATAAGAGGGATTTAGATTCTCCAGAATCTGACACCCTCTTCTGGAGTGTCTGAAGACAACTACAGTGTACTTATATCTAATAAATAAATAAATAAATAAATAAATAAATAAATAAATAAACAAACATTATTTTAAAAGGATAAGAAAGAAAGAAAGACCAGACAGGCCTGCCATCCTTATCTCTGTCTGTCTGTCTGTCTGTCTGATCCCCTGGAACTGGAGATGGGCCACCTTGTAGTTGCTGGTAGTTGATCCCAAGTTCTCTGGAAGAGGAGACAATGCTGTTAATTGTTGAGCCCTTTCAGTGGCCCCACCCATTTTTAATTTTTAGAAGTATATGTGATGCTGTGTTTATGTACATCATATTCAGAACATAAGAGGGATTTAGATTCTCTAGAATCTGTCACCCTCTTTTGGAGCTTCTGAAGACGGCTACAGTGTACTTATATCTAATAAATACATAAATAAATAAATAAATAAATAAACATTTTTTAAAAAGTATAAGAAATAAAGAAAGACCAGGCAGGCCTGCCATCCTTATCTCTGTCTCTCTGTCTGTCTGTCTGTCTGATCCACTGGAACTGGAGATGGGCCACCATAATGTGCTGGTAGTTTATCCCAGGTTCTCTGAAAGAGGAGACAATGCTGTTAATTGTTGAGCCCTCTCAGTGGCCCCACACATCTTTAAATTTTTAGAAGTATATGTGAGGCTGTGTTTATGTACATCTTATGCAGACCATAAGAGGGATTTAGATTCTCCAGAATCTGACACCCTCTTCTGGAGTGTCTGAAGACAGCTACAGTGTACTTATATCTAATAAATACATAAATAAATATATAAATAAACATTTTTTTTAAAAAAGATAAGAAAGAAAGAAAGACCAGGCAGGCCTGCCATCCTTATCACTGTCTGTATATCTGTCTGTCTGACCCCCTGGAACTGGAGAAGGGCCACAATATAGTTGCTTGTAGTTGAACCCGGTACTCTGGAAGAGGAGACAATGCTGTTAATTGTTGAGCTTTTAGAGTGGCCCCACCCTTCTATAAATTTTTAGAAGTATATGTGAGGCTGTGTTTATGTACATCATATGCAGACCATAAGAGGGATTTAGATTCTCCAGAATCTGACACCCTCTTAGGGAGTGTCTGAAGACAGCTACAGTGTACTTATATCTAATAAATACATAAATAAATATATAAATAAACATTTTTTTAAAAAGGATAAGAAAGAAAGAAATACCAGGCAGGCCTGACATCCTTATCACTGTCTGTATGTCTGTCTGTCTGATCCCCTGGAACTGGAGATGGGCCATCATATAGTTGCTGGTAGTTGATCCCAGGTACTCTGGAAGAGGAGACAATGCTGTTAATTGTTGAGCTTTTAGAGTGGCCCCACCCTTCTTTAAATTTTTAGAAGTATATGTGAGGCTGTGTTTATGTACATCATATGCAGACCATAAGAGGGATTTAGATTCTCCAGAATCTGACACCCTCTTCTGGAGTGTCTGAACAGCTACAGTGTACTTATATCTAATAAATAAATAAATAAATAAATAAATAAATAAATAAACAAACATTTTTTTTTTAAAAAAGGATAAGAAAGAAAGAAAGACCAGGCAGGCCTGCCATCCTTATCACTGTCTGTCTGTCTGTCTGTCTGATCCCCTGGAACTGGAGATGGACCACCATATAGTTGCTGGTAGTTGATCCCAGGTTCTCTATAAGAGGAGACAATGCTGTTAATTGTTGAGCCCACTCAGTGGCCCCACACATCTTTTAATTTTTAGAAGTATATGTTCGGCTGTGTTTATGTACATCTTATGCAGACCATAAGAGGGATTTAGATTCTCCAGAATCTGACACCCTCTTCTGGAGTGTCTGAATAGCTACAGAGTACTTATATCTAATAAATACATAAATAAATAAATAAATAAATAAATAAATAAATAAATAAATAAACATTTTTTAAAAGGATAAGAAAGAAAGTAAGACCAGGCAGGCCTGCCATCCTTATCTCTGTCTCTCTGTCTGTCTGTCTGTCTGATCCACTGGAACTGGAGATGGGCCACCATAAGGTGCTGGTAGTTTATCCCAGGTTCTCTGAAAGAGGAGACAATGCTATTAATAGTTGAGCCCTCTCAGTGGTCCCACACATCTTTAAATTTTTAGAAGTATATGTGAGGCTGTGTTTATGTACATCATATGCAGACCATAAGAGGGATTTAGATTCTCCAGAATCTGGCACCCTCTTCTGGAGTGTCTGAAGATAGCTACAGTGTACTTATATCTAATAAATACATAAATAAATATATAAATAAACATTTTTTTAAAAAGGATAAGAAAGAAAGAAAGACCAGGCAGGCCTGCCATCCTTATCACTGTCTGTATGTCTGTCTGTATGATCCCCTGGAACTGAAGATGGGCCACCATATAGTTGCTGGTAGTTGATCCCAGGTACTCTGGAAGAGGAGACAATGCTGTTAATTGTTGAGCTTTTAGAGTGGCCCCACCCTTTTTTAAATTTTTAGAAGTATATGTGAGGCTGTGTTTATGTACATCATATGCAGACCATAAGAGGGATTTAGATTCTCCAGAATCTGACACCCTCTTCTGGAGTGTCTGAACAGCTACAGTGTACTTATATCTAATAAATAAATAAATAAATAAATGAATAAACATTTTTTAAAAAGGATAAGACAGAAAGAAAGAACAGGCAGGCCTGCCATCCATATCTCTGTCTGTCTATCTGTCTGTCTATCTGATCCCTGGGAACTGGAGATGGGCCACGAATAGTTGCTGGTAGTTGATCCCAGGTTCTCTCGAAGAGGAGACAATGCTGTTAATTGTTGAGCCCTTTCAGTGGTGCCACCCATCTTTAAATATTTAGAAGTATATGTGAGGCTGTGTTTATGTACATCATATTCTGATTATAAGAGGATTTAGATTCTCCAGAAACTGACACCCTATACTGGAGTGTCTGAAGACAGCTACAGTGTACTTATATGTAATAAATAAATAAATAAATAAATAAATAAATAAATAAATAAACATTTTTTAAAAAGGATAAGAAAGAAAGTAAGACCAGGCAGGCCTGCCATCCTTATCTCTGTCTTTCTGTCTGTCTGTCTGATCCCCTGGAACTGGAGATGGGCCACCATATAGTTGCTGGTAGTTGATCCAAGGTTCTCTGGAAGAGGAGCCAGTGCTGTTAATTGTTGAGCCCTTTCAGTGGCCCCACACTTCTTTAATATTTAGAAGTATATGTGAGGCTGTGTTTATGTACATCATATTCAGATTATAAGAGGATTTAGATTCTCCAGAATCTGACACCCTCTACTGGAGTGACTGAAGACAGCTACAGTGTACTTATATAATAAATACATAAATAAATAAATAAATAAATAAATAAATAAGTAAATAAACATTTTTTAAAAAGGATAAGAAAGAAAGTAAGACCAGGCAGGCCTGCCATCCTTATCTCTGTTTGTCTGACTGTCTGACTGTCTGATCCCCTGGAACTGGAGTTGGGCTACCATAAAGTTGTTGGTAGTTGATCCCAGGTTCTCTGGAAGAGGAGACAATGCTGTTAATTGATGAGCCCTATCAGTAGCCCTACCCATCTTTAAATATTTAGAAGTATATGTGAGGCTGTGTTTATGTACATCATATGCAGACCATAAGAGGGATTTAGATTCTCCAGAATCTGACACACTCTTCTGGAGTGTCTGAAGACAGCTACAGTGTACTTATATCTAATAAATAAATAGATAAATAAATAAATAAATAAATAAACATTTTTTAAAAAGGATAAGAAAGAAAGAAAGACCAGGCAGGCCTGCCATCCATATCTCTGCCTGTCTGTCTGTCTGTCTATCTGATCCCCGGGAACTGGAGATGGGCCACCATATAGTTGCTGGTAGTTGATCCAAGGTTCTCTGGAAGAGGAGACAATGCTCTTAATTGTTGAGCCCTTTCAGTGGCCCCACACTTCTTTAAATATTTAGAAGTATATGTGAGCTGTGTTAAAGTACATCATATTCAGATTATAAGAGGATTTATATTCTCCAGAATCTGACACCCTCTACTGGAGTGTCTGAAGACAGCTACAGTGTACTTATATATAATAAATAAATAAATAAATAAATAAATAAATAAATAAACATTTTTTAAAAGGGATAAGAAAGAAAGTAAGACCAGGCAGGCCTGCCATCCTTACCTCTGTCTGTCTGTCTGTCTGTCTGATCCCCTGGAACTGGAGATGGGCTACCATATAGTTGCTGGTAGTTGATCCCAGGATCTCTGGAAGAGGAGACAATGCTGTTAATTGTTGAGCCCTATCAGTGGCCCTACCCATCTTTAAATTTTTAGAAGTGTATGTGAGGCTGTGTTTATGTACATCATATGCAGAAAAGAAGAGGGATTTAGATTCATCAGAATCTGACACCCTCTTCTGGAGTGTCTGAAGACAGCTACAGTGTACTTATATCTAATAAATACATAAATAAATAAATAAATAAATAAACATTATTTAAACCGGATAAGAAAAAAAGAAAGACCAGGCAGGCCTACCATCCTTATCTCTGTCTGTCTCTCTGTCTGTCGTTCTGATCCCCTGGAACTAGAGATGGGCCACCATATAGGTGCTGGTAGTTGATCCCAGGACCTCTGGAAGAGGAGACAATGCTGTTAATTGTTGAGCGCTTTCAGTGGCCCCACCCATCGTTACATTTTTAGTAGTATATGTGAGGCTGTGTTTATGTACATCATATGCAGACTTTAATAGGGATTTAGATTCTCCAGAATCTGACACCCTCTTCTGGAGTGTCTGAAGACAGCTACAGTGTACTTATATCTAATAAATACATAAATAAATAAAAATTTTTTAAAAAGGATAAGAAAGAAAGAAAGACCATGCAGGCCTGCCATCCTTATCCTTGTCTGTCTGTCTGATCCCCTGGGAGTGGAGATGGGCCACCATATAGTTGCAGGTAGTTGATCCCAGGTTCTCTGTAAGAGGAGACAATGCTGTTAATTGCTGAGCCCTTTCAGTGCCCCCCCCACCTTTAAATTTTATTTAAATTTTATTTATTTATATCTAATAAACAAATAAATAAATAAACATTTTTTAAAAAGGATAAGAAAGAAAGAAAGACCAGGCAGGCCTGCCATCCTTATTTCTGTCACTCTGTCTGTCTGTCAGTCTGTCTGATCCCTTGGAACTGGAGATGGGCCATCATATAGTTGCTGTTAGTTGATCCCAGGTTCTCTGGAAGAGGAGACAATGCTGTTAATTGTTGAGCCCTTACAGTGGCTCCACCTATCTTTAAATTTTTAGAAGTATATGTTAGGCTGTGTTTATGTACATCATATGCAGACCATAAGAGGGATTTAGATTCTCCAGAATCTGACACCCTCTTCTGGAGTGTCTGAAGACAACTACAGTGTAGTTATATCTAATAAATAAATAAATAAATAAATAAATAAATAAATAATTAAATAAATAAATATATAAATAAATAAATAAACATTATTTTAAAAGGATAAGAAATAAAGAAAGACCAGGCAGGCCTGCCATCCTTATCTCTGTCTGTCTGTCTGTCTGTCTGATTCCCTGGAACTGGAGATGGGCCACTTTTTAGGTGCTGGTAGTTGATCCCAGGTTCTCTGGAAGAGGAGACAATGCTGTTAATTGTTGAGCCCTTTCAGTGGCCCCACCCATTTTTAATTTTTAGAAGTATATGTGATGCTGTGTTTATGTACATTATATTCAGACCATAAGAGGGATTTAGATTCTCTAGAATCTGTCACCTTCTGCTGGAGTGTCTGAAGACGGCTACAGTGTACTTATATCTAATAAATACATAAATAAATAAATAAATAAATAAATAAATAAATAAATAAACATTTTTTAAAAAGTATAAGAAATAAAGAAAGACCAGGCAGGCCTGCCATCCTTATCTCTGTCTCTCTGTCTGTCTGTCTGTCTGATCCACTGGAACTGGAGATGGGCCACCATAATGTGCTGGTAGTTTATCCCAGGTTCTCTGAAAGAGGAGACAATGCTGTTAATTGTTGAGCCCTCTCAGTGGCCCCACACATCTTTAAATTTTTAGAAGTATATGTGAGGCTGTGTTTATGTACATCATATGCAGACCATAAGAGGGATTTAGATTCTCCAGAATCTGACACCCTCTTCTGGAGTGTCTGAAGACAGCTACAGTGTACTTATATCTAATAAATACATAAATAAATATATAAATAAACATTTTTTGAAAAGGATAAGAAAGAAAGAATGACCAGGCAGGCCTGCCATCCTTATCACTGTCTGTATGTCTGTCTGTCTGATCCCCTGGAACTGGAGATGGGCCACCATATAGTTGCTGGTAGCTGATCCCAAGTACTCTGGAAGAGGAGACAATGCTGTTAATTGTTGAGCTTTTAGAGTGCTCCAACCCTTCTTTAAATTTTTAGAATTATATGTGAGGCTGTGTTTATGTACATCATATGCAGACCATAAGAGAGATTTAGATTCTCCAGAATCTGACACCCTCTTCTGGAGTGTCTGAACAGCTACAGTGTACTTATATCTAATAATAAATAAATAAATAAATAAATAAATAAATAAATAAATAAATAAACATTTTTTTAAAAAAAGGATAAGAAAGAAAGAAAGACCAGGCAGGCCTGCCATCCTTATCAGTGTCTGTCTGTCTGTCTGTCTGATCCCCTGCAACTTGAGATGGGCCACCACATAGTTTCTGGTAGTTGATCCCACGTTCTCTGGAAGAGGAGACAATGGTGTTAATTGTTGAGCCCTTTCAGTGGGCCCACCCATCTTTAAATATTTAGAAGTATATGTGAGGCTGTGTTTATGTACATCATATGCAGACCATAAGAGCGATTTAGATTCTCCAGAAGATGACACCCTCTTCTAGAGTGTCTGAAGACAGCTACAGTGTACTTATATCTAATAAATACATAAATAAATAAATAAATAAATAAACATTTATTTCTCTGGAAGAGGAGACAATGCTGTTAATTGTTGAGTCCTTTCAGTGGCCCCACCTATTTATAATTTTTAGAAGTATATGTGAGGCTGTGTTTATGTACATCATATGCAGACCATAAGAGGGATTTAGATTCTCCAGAATCTGACACCCTCTTCTGGAGTGTCTGAACAGCTACAGTGTACTTATATCTAATAATAAATAAATAAATAAATAAATAAATAAATAAATAAACAAACATTTTTTTAAAAAAAGGATAAGAAAGAAAGAAAGACCAGGAAGGCCTGCCATCCTTATCACTGCCTGTCTGTCTGTCTGTCTGATCCCCTGGAACTGGAGATGGGCCACCTTTTAGGTGCTGGTAGTTGATCCCAGGTTCTCTGGAAGAGGAGACAATGCTGTTAATTGTTGAGCCCTCTCAGTGGCCCCACACATCTTTAAATTATTAGAAGTATATGTGAGGCTGTGTTTATGTACATCATATGCAGAACATAAGAGGGATTTAGATTCTCCAGAATCTGACACCCTCTTCTGGAGTGTCTGAAGACAGCTACAGTGTACTTATATCTAATAAATACATAAATAAATATATAAATAAACATTTTTTTTTAAAAAGGATAAGAAAGAAAGAAAGACCAGGCAGGCCTGCCATCCTTATCACTGTCTGTATGTCTGTCTGTCTGATCCCCTGGAACTGGAGATGGGCCACCATATAGTTGCTGGTAGTTGATCCCAGGTACTCTGGAAGAGGAGACAATGCTGTTAATTGTTGAGCCCTTTCAGTGGTGCCACCCATCTTTAAATATTTAGAGGTATATGTGAGGCTGTGTTTATGTACATCATATGCAGACCATAAGAGGGATTTAGATTCTCCAGAATCTGACACCCACTTCTGGAGTGTCTGAAGACAGCTACAGTGTACTTATATCTAATAAATAAACAGATAAATAAATAAATAAATAAATAAACATTTTTTTAAAAAGAATAAGAAAGAAAGAAAGACCAGGCAGGCCTGCCATCCTTATCACTGTCTGTATGTCTGTTTGTCTGATCCCCTGGAACTGGAGATGGGCCACCATATAGTTGCTGGTAGTTGATCCCAGGTTCTCTGGAAGAGGAGACAATGCTGTTAATTGTTGAGCGATTTCAGTGGCCCCACCCATCATTAAATTTTTAGTAGTATATGTGAGGCTGTGTTTATGTACATCATATGCAGACCATAAGAGGGATTTAGATTCTCCAGAATCTGACACCCTCTTCTGGAGTGTCTGAAGACAGCTACAGTGTACTTATATCTAATAAATACATGAATAAATAAACATTTTTTAAAAAGGATAATAAAGAAAGAAAGACCAGGCTGGCCTGCCATCCTAATCTCTGTCAGTCTGTCTGTCTGTCAGACTGTCTGATACCTTGGAACTGCAGATGGGCAACCATATAGTTGCTGTTAGTTGATCCCAGCTTCTCTGGAAGAGGAGACAATGCTATTAATTGTTGAGCCCTTTCAGTGGCTCCACCTATCTTTAAATTTTTAGAAGTATATGTTAGGCTGTGTTTATGTACATCATATGCAGACCATAAGAGGGATTTAGTTTCTCCAGAATCTGACACCCTCTTCTGGAGTGTCTGAAGACAACTACAGTGTACTTATATCTAATAAATACATACATATATAAATAAATAAATAAATAAATAAACATTATTTTAAAAGGATAAGAAAGAAAGAAAGTCCAGGCAGGCCTGCCATACTTATCTCAGTCTGTCTGTCTGTCTGTCTGATCCCCTGGAACTGGAGATGGGCCACCTTGTAGGTGCTGGTAGTTGATCCCAGGTTCTCTGGAAGAGGAGACAATGCTGTTAATTGTTGAGCCCTTTCAGTGGCCCCACCCATTTTTAATTTTTACAAGTATATGTGAGGCTGTGTTTATGTACATCATATTCAGACCATAATAGGGATTTAGATTCTCCAGAATCTGACACCATCTTCTGGAGTGTCTGAAGACGGCTACAGTGTACTTATATCTAATAAATACATAAATAAATAAATAAAAGAATAAATAAACATTTTTTAAAAAGTATAAGAAATAAAGAAAGACCAGTCAGGCCTGCCATCCATATCTCTGTCTCTCTGTCTGTCTGTCTGTCTGATCCACTGGAACTGGTGATGGGCCACCATAAGGTGCTGGTAGTTTATCCCAGGTTCTCTGAAAGAGGAGACAATGCTGTTAATTGTTGAGCCCTCTCAGTGGCCCCACACATCTTTAAATTTTTAGAAGTATATGCGAGGCTGTGTTTATGTACATCATATGCAGACCATAAGAGGGATTTAGATTCTCTAGAATCTGACACCCTCTTCTGGAGTGTCTGAAAGCAGCTACAGTGTACATATATTTAATAAATACATAAATAAATATATAAATAAACATTTTTTTAAAAAGGATAAGACAGAAAGAAAGACCAGGCAGGCCTGCCATCCTTATCACTGTCTGTATGTCTGTCTGTCTGATCCCCTGGAACTGGAGATGGGCCACCATATAGTTGCTAGTAGTTGATCCCAGGTACTCTGGAAGAGGAGACAATGCTGTTAATTGTTGAGCTTTTAGAGTGGCCCCACCCTACTTTAAATTTTTAGAAGTATATGTGAGGCTGTGTTTATGTACATCATATGCAGACCATAAGAGGGATTTAGATTCTCCAGAATCTGACACCCTCTTCTGGAGTGTCTGAACAGCTACAGTGTACTTATATCTAATAATAAATAAATAAATAAATAAATAAATAAATAAACAAACATTTTTTTAAAAAAAGGATAAGAAAGAAAGAAAGACCAGGAAGGCCTGCCATCCTTATCACTGCCTGTCTGTCTGTCTGTCTGATCCCCTGGAACTGGAGATGGGCCACCTTTTAGGTGCTGGTAGTTGATCCCAGGTTCTCTGGAAGAGGAGACAATGCTGTTAATTGTTGAGCCCTCTCAGTGGCCCCACACATCTTTAAATTATTAGAAGTATATGTGAGGCTGTGTTTATGTACATCATATGCAGACCATAAGAGGGATTTAGATTCTCCAGAATCTGACACCCTCTTCTGGAGTGTCTGAAGACAGCTACAGTGTACTTATATCTAATAAATACATGAATAAATATATAAATAAACATTTTTTTTTAAAAAGGATAAGAAAGAAAGAAAGACCAGGCAGGCCTGCCATCCTTATCACTGTCTGTATGTCTGTCTGTCTGATCCCCTGGAACTGGAGATGGGCCACCATATAGTTGCTGGTAGTTGATCCCAGGTACTCTGGAAGAGGAGACAATGCTGTTAATTGTTGAGCCCTTTCAGTGGCGCCACCCATCTTTAAATATTTAGAGGTATATGTGAGGCTGTGTTTATGTACATCATATGCAGACCATAAGAGGGATTTAGATTCTCCAGAATCTGACACCCACTTCTGGAGTGTCTGAAGACAGCTACAGTGTACTTATATCTAATAAATAAACAGATAAATAAATAAATAAATAAATAAACATTTTTTTAAAAAGAATAAGAAAGAAAGAAAGACCAGTCAGGCCTGCCATCCTTATCACTGTCTGTATGTCTGTTTGTCTGATCCCCTGGAACTGGAGATGGGCCACCATATAGTTGCTGGTAGTTGATCCCAGGTACTCTGGAAGAGGAGACAATGCTGTTAATTGTTGAGCCCTTTCAGTGGCGCCACCCATCTTTAAATATTTAGAGATATATGTGAGGCTGTGTTTATGTACATCATATGCAGACCATAAGAGGGATTTAGATTCTCCAGAATCTGACACCCACTTCTGGAGTGTCTGAAGACAGCTACAGTGTATTTATATCTAATAAATAAACAGATAAATAAATAAATAAACATTTTTTAAAAAGTATAAGAAAGAAAGAAAGACCAGGCAGGCCTGCCATCCATATCTCTGTCTGTCTGTCTGTCTGTCTATTTGATCCCCGGGAACTGGAGACGGGCCACCATATAGTGCTGGTAGTTGATCCAAGGTTCTCTGGAAGAGGAGACAATTCGGTTAATTGTTGAGCCCTTTCAGTGGCCCCACACTTCTTTAAATATTTAGAACTTTATGTGAGGCTGTGTTTATGTACATCATATTCAGATTATAAGAGGATTTAGATTCTCCAGAATCTGACACCCTCTACTGGAGTGACTGAAGACAGCTACATTGTACTTATATATAATAAATAAATAAATAAATAAATAAATAAATAAATAAATAAACATTTTTTAAAAAGGATAAGAAAGAAAGAAAGACCAGGCAGGCCTGCCATCCTTATCACTGTCTGTATGTCTGTCTGTCTGATCCCCTGGAACTGGAGATGGGCCACCATATAGTTGCTGGTATTTGATCCCAGGTACTCTGGAAGAGGAGACAATGCTGTTAATTGTTGAGCTCTTTCATTGGCGCCACACATCTTTAAATATTTAGAGGTATATGTGAGGCTGTGTTTATGTACATCATATGCAGACCATAAAAGGGATTTAGATTCTCCAGAATCTGACACCCACTTCTGGAGTGTCTGAAGACAGCTACAGTGTACTTATATCTAATAAATACATAAATAAATATATAAATAAACATTATTTTAAAAAGGATAAGAAAGAAAGAAAGACCAGGCAGGCCTGCCATCCTTATCACTGTCTGTATGTCTGTCTGTCTGATCCCCTGGAACTGGAGATGGGCCACCATATAGTTGCTGGTAGTTGATCCCAGGTACTCTGGAACAGGAGACAATGCTGTTAATTGTTGAGCCCTTTCAGTGGCGCCACCCATCTTTAAATATTTAGAGGTATATGTGAGGCTGTGTTTATGTACATCATATGCAGACCATAAGAGGGATTTAGATTCTCCAGAATCTGACACCCTCTTCTGGAGTGTCTGAAGACAGCTACAGTGTACTTATATCTAATAAATAAATAGATAAATAAATAAATAAATAAATAAATAAACATTTTTTAAAAAGTATAAGAAAGAAAGAAGGACCAGGCAGGCCTGCCATCCATATCTCTGTCTGTCTGTCTGTCTGTCTATCTGATCCCCGGGAACTGGAGATGGGCCACCATATAGTGCTGGTAGTTGATCCAAGGTTCTCTGGAAGAGGAGACAATTCGGTTAATTGTTGAGCCCTTTCAGTGGCCCCACACTTCTTTAAATATTTATAAGTATATGTGAGGCTGTGTTTATGTACATCATATGCAGACCATAAGAGGGATTTAGATTCTCCAGAATCTGACACCCTCTTCTGGAGTGTCTGAAGACAGCTACAGTGTACTTATATCTAATAAATAAATAGATAAATAAATAAATAAATAAATAAACATTTTTTAAAAAGGATAAGAAAGAAAGAAAGACCAGGCAGGCCTGCCATTCATATCTCTGCCTGTCTGTCTGTCTGTCTATCTGATCCCCGGGTACTGGAGATGGGCCACCATATAGTTGCTGGTAGTTGATCCAAGGTTCTCTGGAAGAGGAGACAATGCTCTTAATTGTTGAGCCCTATCAGTGGCCCCACCCATCTTTAAATTTTTAGAATTATATGTGAGTCTGTGTTTATGTACATCATATGCAGACCATAAGAGGGATTTAGATACTCCAGAATCTGACACCCTCTTCTGGAGTGTCTGAAGACAGCTACAGTGTACTTATATAATAAATAAATAAATAAATAAATAAATAAACATTATTTAAACCGGATAAGAAAAAAAGAAAGACCAGGCAGGCCTACCATCCCTATCTCTGTCTGTCTGTCTATCAGTCGTTCTGATCCCCTGGAACTGGAGATGGGCCACCATATAGGTGCTGGTAGTTGATCCCAGGTTCTCTGGAAGAGGAGACAATGCTGTTAATTGTTGAGCGATTTCAGTGGCCCCACCCATCGTTAAATTTTTAGTAGTATATGTGAGGCTGTGTTTATGTACATCATATGCAGACCATAAGAGGGATTTAGATTCTCCAGAATCTGACACCCTCTTCTGGAGTGTCTGAAGACAGCTACAGTGTACTTATATCTAATAAATACATGAATAAATAAACATTTTTTAAAAAGGATAATAAAGAAAGAAAGACCAGGCTGGCCTGCCATCCTAATCTCTGTCAGTCTGTCTGTCTGTCAGACTGTCTGATACCTTGGAACTGCAGATGGGCAACCATATAGTTGCTGTTAGTTGATCCCAGCTTCTCTGGAAGAGGAGACAATGCTATTAATTGTTGAGCCCTTTCAGTGGCTCCACCTATCTTTAAATTTTTAGAAGTATATGTTAGGCTGTGTTTATGTACATCATATGCAGACCATAAGAGGGATTTAGTTTCTCCAGAATCTGACACCCTCTTCTGGAGTGTCTGAAGACAACTACAGTGTACTTATATCTAATAAATACATACATATATAAATAAATAAATAAATAAATAAACATTATTTTAAAAGGATAAGAAAGAAAGAAAGACCAGGCAGGCCTGCCATACTTATCTTAGTCTGTCTGTCTGTCTGTCTGATCCCCTGGAACTGGAGATGGGCCACCTTGTAGGTGCTGGTAGTTGATCCCAGGTTCTCTGGAAGAGGAGACAATGCTGTTAATTGTTGAGCCCTTTCAGTGGCCCCACCCATTTTTAATTTTTACAAGTATATGTGAGGCTGTGTTTATGTACATCATATTCAGACCATAAGAGGGATTTAGATTCTCCAGAATCTGACACCATCTTCTGGAGTGTCTGAAGACGGCTACAGTGTACTTATATCTAATAAATACATAAATAAATAAATAAAAGAATAAATAAACATTTTTTAAAAAGTATAAGAAATAAAGAAAGACCAGTCAGACCTGCCATCCATATCTCTGTCTCTCTGTCTGTCTGTCTGTCTGATCCAATGGAACTGGTGATGGGCCACCATAAGGTGCTGGTAGTTTATCCCAGGTTCTCTGAAAGAGGAGACAATGCTGTTAATTGTTGAGCCCTCTCAGTGGCCCCACACATCTTTAAATTTTTAGAAGTATATGCGAGGCTGTGTTTATGTACATCATATGCAGACCATAAGAGGGATTTAGATTCTCTAGAATCTGACACCCTCTTCTGGAGTGTCTGAAAGCAGCTACAGTGTACATATATTTAATAAATACATAAATAAATATATAAATAAACATTTTTTTAAAAAGGATAAGACAGAAAGAAAGACCAGGCAGGCCTGCCATCCTTATCACTGTCTGTATGTCTGTCTGTCTGATCCCCTGGAACTGGAGATGGGCCACCATATAGTTGCTAGTAGTTGATCCCAGGTACTCTGGAAGAGGAGACAATGCTGTTAATTGTTGAGCTTTTAGAGTGGCCCCACCCTACTTTAAATTTTTAGAAGTATATGTGAGGCTGTGTTTATGTACATCATATGCAGACCATAAGAGGGATTTAGATTCTCCAGAATCTGACACCCTCTTCTGGAGTGTCTGAACAGCTACAGTGTACTTATATATAATAATAAATAAATAAATAAATAAATAAATAAATAAACAAACATTTTTTTAAAAAAAGGATAAGAAAGAAAGAAAGACCAGGAAGGCCTGCCATCCTTATCACTGCCTGTCTGTCTGTGTGTCTGATCCCCTGGAACTGGAGATGGGCCACCTTTTAGGTGCTGGTAGTTGATCCCAGGTTCTCTGGAAGAGGAGACAATGCTGTTAATTGTTGAGTCCTTTCAGTGGCCCCACCTATTTATAATTTTTAGAAATATATGTGAGGATGTATTTATGTACATCATATTCAGACCATAAGAGGGATTTAGATTCTCTAGAATCTGACACCCTCTTCTGGAGTGTCTGAAGACGGCTACAGTGTACTTATATCTAATAAATACATAAATAAATAAATAAATAAATAAATAAATAAATAAATAAATAAACAGTTTTTAAAATGTATAAGAAATAAAGAAAGACCAGGCAGGCATGCCATCCTCACATCTGTCTCTCTGTCTGTCTGTCTGTCTGTCTGATCCACTGGAACTGGGGATGGGCCACCTTTTAGGTGCTGGTAGTTTATCCCAGGTTCTCTGAAAGAGGAGACAATGCTGTTAATTGTTGAGTCCTTTCAGTGGCCCCACCTATTTATAATTTTTAGATATATATGTGAGGCTGTGTTTATGTACATCATATTCAGACCATAAGAGGGATTTAGATTCTCTAGAATCTGACACCCTCTTATGGAGTGTCTGAAGACGGCTACAGTGTACTTATATCTAATAAATAAATAAATAAATAAATAAATAAACATATTTTAAAAAGTATAAGAAATAAAGAAAGACCAGGCAGGCCTGCCATCCTTATCTCTGTCTTTCTGTCTATCTGTCTGTCTGTCTGATCCCCTGGAACTGGAGATGGGCCACCATAAGGTGCTGGTAGTTTATCCCAGGTTCTCTGAAAGAGGAGACAATGCTGTTAATTGTTGAGCCCTCTCAGTGGCCCCACACATCTTTAAATTTTTAGAAGTATATGCGAGGCTGTGTTTATGTACATCATATGCAGACCATAAGAGGGATTTAGATTCTCCAGAATATGACACCCTCTTCTGGAGTGTCTGAAAGCAGCTACAGTGTACATATATCTAATAAATACATAAATAAATATATAAATAAACATTTTTTTAAAAGGATAAGACAGAAAGAAAGACCAGGCAGGCCTGCCATCCTTATCACTGTCTGTATGTCTGTCTGTCTGATCCTCTGGAACTGGAGATGGGCCACCATATAGTTGCTGGTAGTTGATTCCAGGTACTCTGGAAGAGGAGACAATGCTGTTAATTGTTGAGCTTTTAGAGTGGCCCCACCCTTCTTTAAATTTTTAGAAGTATATGTGAGGCTGTGTTTATGTACATCATATGCAGACCATAAGAGGGATTTAGATTCTCCAGAATCTGACACCCTCTTCTGGAGTGTCTGAACAGCTACAGTGTACTTATATCTAATAATAAATAAATAAATAAATAAATAAATAAATAAATAAATAAATAAATAAATAAACAATTTTTTAAAAAAAGGATAAGAAACAAAGAAAGACCAGGCAGGCCTGCCATCCTTATCACTGTCTGTCTGTCTGTCTGTCTGATCCCCTGGAACTGGAGATGGGCCACTTTTAGGTGCTGGTAGTTGATCCCAGGTTCTCTGGAAGAGGAGACAATGCTGTTAATTGTTGTGTCCTTTCAGTGGCCCCACCTATTTATAATTTTTAGAAGTATATGTGAGGCTGTGTTTATGTACATCATATTCAGACCATAAGAGGGATTTAGATTCTCTAGAATCTGACACCCTCTTATGGAGTGTCTGAAGACGGCTACAGTGTACTTATATCTAATAAATAAATAAATAAATAAATAAATAAATAAATAAATAAATAAATAAATAAACATATTTTAAAAAGTATAAGAAATAAAGAAAGACCAGGCAGGCCTGCCACCCTTATCTCTGTCTTTCTGTCTATCTGTCTGTCTGTCTGATCCCCTGGAACTGGAGATGGGCCACCATAAGGTGCTGGTAGTTTATCCCAGGTTCTCTGAAAGAGGAGACAATGCTGTTAATTGTTGAGCCCTCTCAGTGGCCCCACACATCTTTAAATTTTTAGAAGTATATATGAGGCTGTGTTTATGTACATCATATGCAGACCATAAGAGGGATTTAGATTCTCCAGAATATGACACCCTCTTCTGGAGTGTCTGAAAGCAGCTACAGTGTACATATATCTAATAAATACATAAATAAATATATAAATAAACATTTTTTTAAAAGGATAAGACAGAAAGAAAGACCAGGCAGGCCTGCCATCCTTATCACTGTCTGTATGTCTGTCTGTCTGATCCCCTGGAACTGGAGATGGGCCACCTTATAGTTGCTGGTAGTTGACCCCAGGTACTCTGGAAGAGGAGACAATGCTGTTAATTGTTGATCTTTTAGAGTGGCCCCACCCTTCTTTAAATTTTTAGAAGTATATGTGAGGCTGTGTTTATGTACATCATATGCAGACCATAAGAGTGATTTAGATTCTCCAGAATCTGACACCCTCTTCTGGAGTGTCTGAACAGCTACAGTGTACTTATATCTAATAATAAATTAATAAATAAATAAATAAATAAATAAACATTTTTTTAAAAAAAGAATGAGAAAGAAAGAAAGACCAGGCAGGCCTGCCATCCTTATCACTGTCTGTCTGTCTGTCTGTCTGATCCCCTGGAACTGGAGATGGGCCACCTTTTAGGTGCTGGTAGTTGTTCCCAGGTTCTCTGGAAGAGGAGACAATGCTGTTAATTGTTGAGTCCTTTCAGTGGCCCCACCTATATTTAATTTTTAGAAGTATATGTGAGGCTGTGTTTATGTACATCATATTCAGACCATAAGAGGGATTTAGATTCTCCAGAATCTGACACCCTCTTCTGGAGTGTCTGAAGACGGCTACAGTGTACTTATATCTAATAAATAAATAAATAAATAAATAAATAAATAAATAAACATTTTTTAAAAAGTATAAGAAATAAAGAAAGACCAGGCAGACCTGCCATCCTTATCTCTGTCTCTCTGTCTGTCTGTCTGTCTGTCTGATCCACTGGAACTGGAGATGGGCCACCATAAGGTGCTGGTAGTTTATCCCAGGTTCTCTGAAAGAGGAGACAATGCTGTTAATTGTTGAGCCCTCTCAGTGGCCCCACACATCTTTAAATTTTTAGAAGTATATGCGAGGCTGTGTTTATGTACATCATATGCAGACCATAAGAGGGATTTAGATTCTCCAGAATATGACACCCTCTTCTGGAGTGTCTGAAAGCAGCTACAGTATACATATATCTAATAAATACATAAATAAATATATAAATAAACATTTTTTTTAAAAGGATAAGACAGAAAGAAAGACCTGGCAGGCCTGCCATCCTTATCACTGTCTGTATGTCTGTCTGTCTGATCCCCTGGAACTGGAGATGGGCCACCATATAGTTGCTGGTAGTTGATTCCAGGTACTCTGGAAGAGGAGACAATGCTGTTAATTGTTGAGCTTTTAGAGTGGCCCCACCCTTCTTTAAATTTTTAGAAATATATGTGTGGCTGTGTTTATGTACATCATATGCAGACCATAAGAGGGATTTAGATTCTCCAGAATCTGACACCCTCTTCTGGAGTGTCTGAACAGCTACAGTGTACTTATATCTAATAATAAATAAATAAATAAATAAGTAAATAAATAAATAAATAAATAAATAAACAATTTTTTTAAAAAAGGATAAGAAACAAAGAAAGACCAGGCAGGACTGCCATCCTTATCACTGTCTGTCTGTCTGTCTGTCTGATCCCCTGGAACTGGAGATGGGCCACCTTTTAGGTGCTGGTAGTTGATCCCAGGTTCTCTGGAAGAGGAGACAATGCTGTTAATTGTTGAGTCCTTTCAGTGGCCCCACCTATTTATAATTTTTAGACGTATATGTGAGGCTGTGTTTATGTACATCATATTCAGACCATAAGAGGGATTTAGATTCTCTAGAATCTGACACCCTCTTCTGGAGTGTCTGAAGACGGCTACAGTGTACTTATATCTAATAAATACATAAATAAATAAATAAATAAATAAATAAATAAATAAATAAATAAATTAACATTTTTTAAAAAGGATAAGAAAGAAAGAAAAACCAGGCATGCCTGCCCTCCTTATCTCTGTCTGTCTGTCTGTCTGTCTGATCCCCTGGAACTGGAGATGGGCCACCATATAGTTGCTGGTAGTTGATCCCAGAAACTCTGGAAGAGGATACAATGCTGTTAATTGTTGAGCTTTTAGAGTGGTCCCACCCTTCTTCAAATTTTTAGAAATATATGTGAGGCTGTGTTTATGTACATCATATGCAGACCATAAGAGGGATTTAGATTCTCCAGAATCTGACACCCTCTTCTGGAGTGTCTGAAGACGGCTACAGTGTACTTATATCTAATAAATAAATAAATAAATAAATAAATAAATAAATAAATAAATAAACATTTTTTAAAAAGTATAAGAAATAAAGAAAGACCTGGCAGGCCTGCCATCCTTGTCTGTCTGTCTGTCTGTCTGATCCCCTGGAACTGGAGATGGGCCACTATATAATTGCTGGTAGTTGATCCCAGGTTCTCTGTAAGAGGAGTCAGTGCTGTTAATTGTTGAGCCCTTTCAGTGGCCCCACACATCTTTAAATTTTTAGAAGTATATGTGAGGCTGTGTTCATGTACATCATATGCAGACCATAAGAGGGATATAGATTCTTGAGAATCTGACACCCTCTTCGGGAGTGTTTGAAGACAGCTACAGTTTACTTATATCTAATAAATACATACTTAAATTAATAAACATTTTTTTAAAAGGATAAGAAAGAAGGAAAGACAAGGTAGGCCTGCCATCCTTAACTCTATCTGTCTGTATGTCTGTCTGTCTGTCTGATCCCCTGGAACTGGAGATGGGCCACCATATAGTTGCTGGTAATTGATCCCAGGTTCTCTATAAGAGGAGACAATGCTGTTAATTGTTGATCCCTTTCATTGGCCCCACACATCTTTAAATTTTTAGATGTAAATGTGAGGCTGTGTGTATGTACATCATATGCAGACCATAAGAAGGATATAGATTCTCCAGAATCTGACACCCTCTTCTGGAGTGTCTGAAGACAGCTACAGTGTACGTATATCTAATAAATACATAAATAAATAAATAAATAAATAAATAAATAAATAAATAAATAAACATTTTTTAAAAGGGATAAGAAAGAAAGAAAAACCAGGCAGGCCTGCCATCCTTGTCTGTCTTTCTCTCTGTCTGATCCCCTGGACCTGGAGATGGGCCACCATATAGTTGCTGGTAGTTGATCCCAGGTTCTCTGGAAGAGGAGACAATGCTGTTAATTGTTGAGCGCTTTCAGTGGCCCCACCCATCATTAAATTTTTAGTAGTATATGTGAGGCTGTGTTTATGTACATCATATGCAGACCATAAGAGGGATTTAGATTCTCCAGAATCTGACACCCTCTTCTGGAGTGTCTGAACAGCTGCAGTGTACTTATATATACTAAATACATAAATAAATAAATAAATAAATAAATAAATAAATAAATAAATAAACATTTTTTTAAAAAGGATAAGAAAGAAAGAAAAACCAGGCAGGCCTGCCATCCTTAGCACTGTCTGTATGTCTGTCTGTCTGATCCCCTGGAACTGGAGATGGGCCACCATATAGTTGCTGGTAGTTGATCCCAGGTACTCTGGAAGAGGAGACAATGCTGTTAATTGTTGAGCTTTTAGAGTGGCCCCACCCTTCTTTAAATTTTTAGAAGTATATGTGAGGCTGTGTTTATGTACATCATATGCAGACCATAAGAGGGATTTAGATTCTCCAGAATCTGACACCCTCTTCTGGAGTGTCTGAACAGCTACAGTGTACTTATATCTACTAAATAAATAAATAAATAAATAAACATTTTTTTAAAAAGGATAAGAAAGAAAGAAAAACCAGGCAGGCCTGCCATCCTTAGCACTGTCTGTATGTCTGTCTGTCTGATCCCCTGGAACTGGAGATGGGCCACCATATAGTTGCTGGTAGTTGATCCCAGAAACTCTGGAAGAGGATACAATGCTGTTAATTGTTGAGCTTTTAGAGTGGTCCCACCCTTCTTCAAATTTTTAGAAATATATGTGAGGCTGTGTTTATGTACATCATATGCAGACCATAAGAGGGATTTAGATTCTCCAGAATCTGACACCCTCTTCTGGAGTGTCTGAAGACGGCTACAGTGTACTTATATCTAATAAATAAATAAATAAATAAATAAATAAATAAATAAATTAACATTTTTTAAAAAGGATAAGAAAGAAAGAAAAACCAGGCATGCCTGCCCTCCTTATCTCTGTCTGTCTGTCTGTCTGTCTGATCCCCTGGAACTGGAGATGGGCCACCATATAGTTGCTGGTAGTTGATCCCAGAAACTCTGGAAGAGGATACAATGCTGTTAATTGTTGAGCTTTTAGAGTGGTCCCACCCTTCTTCAAATTTTTAGAAATATATGTGAGGCTGTGTTTATGTACATCATATGCAGACCATAAGAGGGATTTAGATTCTCCAGAATCTGACACCCTCTTCTGGAGTGTCTGAAGACGGCTACAGTGTACTTATATCTAATAAATAAATAAATAAATAAATAAATAAATAAATAAATAAATAAATAAATAAACATTTTTTAAAAAGTATAAGAAATAAAGAAAGACCTGGCAGGCCTGCCATCCTTGTCTGTCTGTCTGTCTGTCTGATCCCCTGGAACTGGAGATGGGCCACTATATAATTGCTGGTAGTTGATCCCAGGTTCTCTGTAAGAGGAGTCAGTGCTGTTAATTGTTGAGCCCTTTCAGTGGCCCCACACATCTTTAAATTTTTAGAAGTATATGTGAGGCTGTGTTCATGTACATCATATGCAGACCATAAGAGGGATATAGATTCTTGAGAATCTGACACCCTCTTCGGGAGTGTTTGAAGACAGCTACAGTTTACTTATATCTAATAAATACATACTTAAATTAATAAACATTTTTTTAAAAGGATAAGAAAGAAGGAAAGACAAGGTAGGCCTGCCATCCTTAACTCTATCTGTCTGTATGTCTGTCTGTCTGTCTGATCCCCTGGAACTGGAGATGGGCCACCATATAGTTGCTGGTAATTGATCCCAGGTTCTCTATAAGAGGAGACAATGCTGTTAATTGTTGATCCCTTTCATTGGCCCCACACATCTTTAAATTTTTAGATGTAAATGTGAGGCTGTGTGTATGTACATCATATGCAGACCATAAGAAGGATATAGATTCTCCAGAATCTGACACCCTCTTCTGGAGTGTCTGAAGACAGCTACAGTGTACGTATATCTAATAAATACATAAATAAATAAATAAATAAATAAATAAATAAATAAATAAATAAATAAACATTTTTTAAAAGGGATAAGAAAGAAAGAAAAACCAGGCAGGCCTGCCATCCTTGTCTGTCTTTCTCTCTGTCTGATCCCCTGGACCTGGAGATGGGCCACCATATAGTTGCTGGTAGTTGATCCCAGGTTCTCTGGAAGAGGAGACAATGCTGTTAATTGTTGAGCGCTTTCAGTGGCCCCACCCATCATTAAATTTTTAGTAGTATATGTGAGGCTGTGTTTATGTACATCATATGCAGACCATAAGAGGGATTTAGATTCTCCAGAATCTGACACCCTCTTCTGGAGTGTCTGAACAGCTGCAGTGTACTTATATATACTAAATACATAAATAAATAAATAAATAAATAAATAAATAAATAAATAAATAAATAAACATTTTTTTAAAAAGGATAAGAAAGAAAGAAAAACCAGGCAGGCCTGCCATCCTTAGCACTGTCTGTATGTCTGTCTGTCTGATCCCCTGGAACTGGAGATGGGCCACCATATAGTTGCTGGTAGTTGATCCCAGGTACTCTGGAAGAGGAGACAATGCTGTTAATTGTTGAGCTTTTAGAGTGGCCCCACCCTTCTTTAAATTTTTAGAAGTATATGTGAGGCTGTGTTTATGTACATCATATGCAGACCATAAGAGGGATTTAGATTCTCCAGAATCTGACACCCTCTTCTGGAGTGTCTGAACAGCTACAGTGTACTTATATCTACTAAATAAATAAATAAATAAATAAACATTTTTTTAAAAAGGATAAGAAAGAAAGAAAAACCAGGCAGGCCTGCCATCCTTAGCACTGTCTGTATGTCTGTCTGTCTGATCCCCTGGAACTGGAGATGGGCCACCATATAGTTGCTGGTAGTTGATCCCAGAAACTCTGGAAGAGGATACAATGCTGTTAATTGTTGAGCTTTTAGAGTGGTCCCACCCTTCTTCAAATTTTTAGAAATATATGTGAGGCTGTGTTTATGTACATCATATGCAGACCATAAGAGGGATTTAGATTCTCCAGAATCTGACACCCTCTTCTGGAGTGTCTGAAGACGGCTACAGTGTACTTATATCTAATAAATAAATAAATAAATAAATAAATAAATAAATAAATAAATAAACATTTTTTAAAAAGTATAAGAAATAAAGAAAGACCTGGCAGGCCTGCCATCCTTGTCTGTCTGTCTGTCTGTCTGTCTGATCCCCTGGAATTGGAGATGGGCCACTATATAATTGCTGGTAGTTGATCCCAGGTTCTCTGTAAGAGGAGTCAGTGCTGTTAATTGTTGAGCCCTTTCAGTGGCCCCACACATCTTTAAATTTTTAGAAGTATATGTGAGGCTGTGTTCATGTACATCATATGCAGACCATAAGAGGGATATAGATTCTTGAGAATCTGACACCCTCTTCGGGAGTGTTTGAAGACAGCTACAGTTTACTTATATCTAATAAATACATACTTAAATTAATAAACATTTTTTTAAAAGGATAAGAAAGAAGGAAAGACAAGGTAGGCCTGCCATCCTTAACTCTATCTGTCTGTATGTCTGTCTGTCTGTCTGATCCCCTGGAACTGGAGATGGGCCACCATATAGTTGCTGGTAATTGATCCCAGGTTCTCTATAAGAGGAGACAATGCTGTTAATTGTTGATCCCTTTCATTGGCCCCACACATCTTTAAATTTTTAGATGTAAATGTGAGGCTGTGTGTATGTACATCATATGCAGACCATAAGAAGGATATAGATTCTCCAGAATCTGACACCCTCTTCTGGAGTGTCTGAAGACAGCTACAGTGTACGTATATCTAATAAATACATAAATAAATAAATAAATAAATAAATAAATAAATAAATAAATAAACATTTTTTAAAAGGGATAAGAAAGAAAGAAAAACCAGGCAGGCCTGCCATCCTTGTCTGTCTTTCTCTCTGTCTGATCCCCTGGACCTGGAGATGGGCCACCATATAGTTGCTGGTAGTTGATCCCAGGTTCTCTGGAAGAGGAGACAATGCTGTTAATTGTTGAGCGCTTTCAGTGGCCCCACCCATCATTAAATTTTTAGTAGTATATGTGAGGCTGTGTTTATGTACATCATATGCAGACCATAAGAGGGATTTAGATTCTCCAGAATCTGACACCCTCTTCTGGAGTGTCTGAACAGCTGCAGTGTACTTATATATACTAAATACATAAATAAATAAATAAATAAATAAATAAATAAATAAATAAATAAATAAACATTTTTTTAAAAAGGATAAGAAAGAAAGAAAAACCAGGCAGGCCTGCCATCCTTAGCACTGTCTGTATGTCTGTCTGTCTGATCCCCTGGAACTGGAGATGGGCCACCATATAGTTGCTGGTAGTTGATCCCAGGTACTCTGGAAGAGGAGACAATGCTGTTAATTGTTGAGCTTTTAGAGTGGCCCCACCCTTCTTTAAATTTTTAGAAGTATATGTGAGGCTGTGTTTATGTACATCATATGCAGACCATAAGAGGGATTTAGATTCTCCAGAATCTGACACCCTCTTCTGGAGTGTCTGAACAGCTACAGTGTACTTATATCTACTAAATAAATAAATAAATAAATAAACATTTTTTTAAAAAGGATAAGAAAGAAAGAAAGACCAGGCAGGCCTGCCATCCATATCTCTGCCTGTCTGTCTGTCTGTCTATCTGATCCAAGGGAACTGGAGATGGGCAACCATATAGTTGCTGGTAGTTGATCCAAGGTTCTCTGGAAGAGGAGACAATGCTCTTAATTGTTGAGCCCTTTCAGTGGCCCCACACTTCTTTAAATAT
Organism: Mus caroli; assembly: GCF_978045245.1. Taxonomy (NCBI): domain Eukaryota; kingdom Metazoa; phylum Chordata; class Mammalia; order Rodentia; family Muridae; genus Mus; species Mus caroli. The sequence continues at coordinate 2,958,164 of NW_028227285.1, read as the reverse complement.
GTAGAAGTATATGTGAGACTGTGTTTATGTACATCATATTCAGATTATAAGAGGATTTAGATTCTCCAGAATCTGAAACCCTCTACTGGAGTGTCTGAAGACAGCTACAGTGTACTTATATATAATAAAAACATAAATAAATAAATAAATAAATAAACATTTTTTAAAAAGGATAAGAAAGAAAGAAAGACCAGGCAGGCCTGCCATCCTTATCTCTGTCTATCTGTCTGTCTGTCTGATCCCCTGGAACTGGAGATGTGCTACCATATAGTTGCTGGTAGTTGATCCCAGGTACTCTGGAAGAGGAGACAATGCTGTTAATTGTTGAGCTTTTAGAGTGGCCCCACCCTTCTTTAAATTTTTAGAAGTATATGTGAGGCTGTGTTTATGTACATCATATGCAGACCATAAGAGGGATTTAGATTCTCCAGAATCTGACACCCTCTTCTGGAGTGTCTGAACAGCTACAGTGTACTTATATCTACTAAATACATACATACATAAATAAATAAATAAATAAATAAATAAATAAATAAATAAATACATATTTTTTAAAAAGGATAAGACAGAAAGAAAGACCAGGCAGGCCTGCGATCCATATCTGTCTGTCTGTCTGTCTGTCTGTCTATCTGATCCCTGGGAACTGGAGATGGGCCACGAATAGTTGCTGGTAGTTGATCCCAGGTCCTCTAAATAGGAGACAATGCTGTTAATTGTTCAGCCCTTTCAGTGGCCCCACCCATCTTTAAATTTCTAGAAGTAAATGTGATGCTGTGTTTATGTACATCATATTCAGACCATTAAAGAAGGATTTATATTCTCCAGAATCTGACACCGTCTTTTGGAGTGTCTATGACGGATACAGTGTACTTATATCTAATAAATACATAAATAAAGAAATAAACATTTTTTAAAAACGATAAGAAAGAAAGAAAGACCAGGCAGGCCTGCCATCCTTATCTCTGTCTGTCTGTCTGTCTGTGTGATCCTCTGGAACTGGATATGGGCCACCATAGAGTTGCTTGTAGTTGATCCCAGGTTCTCTGGAAGAGGAGACAATGCTGTTAATTGTTGAGCCCTTTCAGTGGCCCCACCCATCTTTAAATTTTTAGAATTATATGAGAGGCTGTGTTTATGTACCGAATATGCAGACCATAAGAGGGATTTAGATTCTCCAGAATCTGACACCCTCTTCTGGAGTGTCTGAAGACAGCTACAGTGTACTTATATCTAATAAATTCATAAATAAACAAATAAACATTTTTAAAAAATGATAATAAAGAAAGAGAGACCAGGCAGGCCTGCCATCCTTGTCTGTCTGTCTGTCTGTCTGATCCCCTGGAACTGGAGATGGGCCACCATATAATTGCTGGTAGTTGATCCCAGGTTCTCTGGAAGAGGAGTCAGTGCTGTTAATTGTTGAGCCCTTTCAGTGGCCACACCCATCTTTAAATTTTTAGAAGTATTTTTGAGGCTGTGTTCATGTACATCATATGCAGACCATAAGAGTGATATAGATTCTCGAGAATCTGACACCCTCTTCGGGAGTGTTTGAAGACAGCTACAGTTTACTTAAATCTAATAAATACATACTTAAATTAATAAACATTTTTTAAAAAGGATAAGAAAGAATGAAAGACCAGGTAGGCCTGCCATCCTTAACTCTATCTGTCTGTATGTCAGTCTGTCTGTCTGATCCCCTGGAACTGGAGATGGGCCACCATATAGTTGCTGTTAGTTGATCCCAGGTTCTCTGGAAGAGGAGACAATGCTGTTAATTGTTGAGCCCTTTCAGTGGCTCCACCTATCTTTAAATTTTTAGAAGTATATGTTAGGCTGTGTTTATGTACATCATATGCAGACCATAAGAGGGATATAGATTCTCCAGAATCTGACACCCTCTTCTGGAGTGTCTGAAGACAGCTACAGTGTACTTATATCTAATAAATACATAAATAAATAAATAAATAAATAAATAAATAAATAAATAAATAAATAAACATTTTTTAAAAGGGATAAGAAAGAAAGAAAAACCAGGCAGGCCTGCCATCCTTGTCTGTCTTTCTCTCTGTCTGTCTGTCTTGCCTAGCCCCTTGAGTAGCCTAGCCTAGTCCCTTGCCTTGACTAGCCCAGCCCCTTGCCTAGCCTAGCCTAGCCCAGCCCTGCCTTGCCTAGCCCTGCCTATCCCTGTCTTTAACCAGGCTGGCCTCGAACTCAGAAACTGACTGCCTCTGCCTCCAGAGTGCTCTCATCAAGAGCTCGAGCCACCACTGACTGTTGGGTTTTCTAAGTCTTACATAGTTATGGTCTGTTTCTCAGCTGTGAAACCCTAATTAACACATGTAGTATGTCCTAGGTCAGCCATAGCTACAGACTGAGGCCTTTTCTAAAACAAAACAAAAGAAAACAAAAAATAGAAATAATAAAATAAATAAATTAAGCAACCACATGATATCTTTTCTTTCTTTCAATGATAATCAGAACTTGAAGCAGTTCACCCATGAGACCTCAGCTCCGGACATTGAGTCTCTTTCCCTAACAAGTATTATGGCTGAACCTAAGGGGTTCTACTGCTGATTTGTGTCCCCCACTTTAAAAAAATAGTTGTTTTCAAAGGCTGCAAGTTCTTAGCCCTGTTCCTTGTTACAGTTGAGTCACAGCCCTGAAAGTTCAGTGGTAGTTAAAGGCACTGAGAAGGGCTTCCTATAGACATCAAAGGCCAAGTCTTTGTTTTTAAAAAGTTAATCTGGATTCCCCCACCCCCTGGCATCCTTAGAATTCCTAGAAAGGAAGGCAGGGACCTGGGCAGAAGGGTGCAAGGCTACTGGTGTTTGTAAGTGGTAACAGAAAGCTTTCTCTTGTTGGTACCCTACCCCAAGTTACACTGTCACTTCTTTTTCCTAGTTGTTGTTTTGTCGGTTTGTATTCTCAACATAGACCCTTTTCCTTCCTAACCTTGGCTGTCCTGAACCTTACTGTCCTTGAACTCAGTGATTTGCCTGTCTTGCTGGGATGAAACTGTGAGCTACCATCCAGAAGGAAGCACCCTGCTGAGGTTAGATTGGGGTCTCTTCCATTTTCCTCTATGAACATGCATATGACAGGCCTGTTCTTTCTTTTTTACTTTTCCTTTTCTTTTTAAAGATTTATTTATTTATTATATTTAAGTATGCTGTAGCTATCTTCAGACAGTCCAGAAGAGGGTGTCCGATTCTGAAGAATCTAAATCATTCTTATTGTCTGCATATGATGTATATAAACACAGCCTCACATATACTCAAAAAAAAAAAAAAAGAAAGATGTGGCTACAGAGAGGGCTCAACAATTAAGAGCATTGTCTCCTCTTCCAGAGAACCTGGGCTCAATTACCAGTATTATATATGGTGGCCCATCTCCAGTTCCAGGGGATCTAATACTCTGTTCTGGAGTCTGTGGGCACAGCATACACATGCAAAACATTCTTACACAATCATTGAGAGAGGAGAGAGAGGGGTTGAGAGAGAGGGGAGGTAATCATACCTCCTGACAAGTTTGAAGACCTGAGCTTCATCACTCACACAAATAAATAAATGCAAAATATTTTTTTATAAATAAACTCTGCCATTGCCCTTTAAAAATTCCTAGAAAACAAGTTTTATAAGCAACAGTTTTATTTACTATATCTAAAGGACAGTCATGAGCATATTCAATAAATAGAAAAAGGCCTGTTAGTCTTAGAAATGGAATGGACAAACCAAGGAAGGTTTGCAATTACATAATGAGGCATCTCAGCCCAGCTCTAAGGTTGGAAATAAGACTGGAGAATAGGATACACCTGAAGACAGCCATCCATTGTTTTTTGTTTTGGAGGCTGAAAGGATACACCTGAAGACAGCCAATGCTGTGTGATGGTGATCTGGTATTTTTTTTTTTTTAATTTTTAAAAACTTTAACACTTTTTATAAAACTTTTATAAAAACTTTTTCTTTCTTTCTTTTCTTCTTTCCTTTCTTTCTTTCCTTCTTTCCTTCTTTCCTTTCTTCCTTTCCTCACCCTAGCCCCTACCCTAGCCCTGTCTTTCACCAGGGTGGACTCGAACTCAGAAACTGACTGCCTCTGCCTACAGAGTGCTCTCATTAAGAGCTTGAGCCACCACTGAATGTAGGGTTTTCTAAGCCTTACCGTGCTCTTGGTGTCTGTTCTCAGCTGTGAAACCCTAATTAACACAAGTAGGCAGTCCTGGGTCAGCCAGAGCTACAGACAGAGGACTTATCTAAAAACAAATAAAACAAAACAAAACAACAAATAGAAATAATAAAATACATAAATTAAGCAACCACAGCATAGCTTTTCTCTATCTAGGTGGTACTCAGAAATTCCAGCAGTTGGCCTGTGACACCTCAGCTCAGTATATGTGAGGCTGTGTTTATGTACATCATATGCAGACCATAAGAGGGATTTACATTCTCCAGATTCTGACACCCTCCTCTGGAGTGTCTAAAGAAAGCTACAGTGTACTTATATCTAAGAAATACATAAATAAATAAATAAATAAATAAATAAATAAATAAATAAATAAATAAATATTTTTTAAAAAGGATAAGAAAGAAAGAAAGACCAGGCAGGCCTGCCATCTTTATCTCTGCCTGTCTGTCTGTCTGTCTGATCCCCTGGAACTGGAGATGGGCCACCTTGTAGGTGCTGGTAGTTGATCCGAGGTTCTCTGGAAGAGGAGACAATGCTGTTAATTGTTGAGCCCTTTCAGTGGCCCCACCCATTTTTAATTTTTAGAAGTATATGTGAGGCTGTGTTTATGTACATCATATTCAGACCATAAGAGGGATTTAGATTCTCCAGAATCTGACACCATCTTCTGGAGTGTCTGAAGACGGCTACAGTGTACTTATATCTAATAAATAAATAAATAAATAAATAAACATTTTTAAAAAAGTATAAGAAATAAAGAAAGACCAGTCAGGCCTGCCATCTTTATCTCTGTCTCTCTGTCTGTCTGTCTGTCTGATCCCTTGGAACTGGAGATGGGCCACCATAAGGTGCTGGTAGTTTATCCCAGGTTCCCTGAAAGAGGAGACAATGCTGTTAATTGTTGAGCCCTCTCAGTGGCCCCACACATCTTTAAATTTTTAGAAGTATATGTGAGGCTGTGTTTATGTACATCATATGCAGTCCATAAAAGGGATTTAGATTCTCCAGAATCTGACACCCTCTTCTGGAGTGTCTGAAGACAGCTACAGTGTACTTATATCTAATAAATACATAAATAAATATATAAATAAACATTTTTTTTAAAAAGGATAAGAAAGAAAGAAAGACCAGGCAGGCCTGCCATCCTTATCACTGTCTGTATGTCTGTCTGTCTGATCCCCTGGAACTGGAGATGGGCCACCATATAGTTGCTGGTAGTTGATCCCATGTACTCTGGAAGAGGAGACAATGCTGTTAATTGTTGAGCCCTTTCAATGGCCCCACACTTCTTTAAATATTTAGAAGTATAAGTGAGGCTGTGTTTATGTACATCATATTCAGATTATAAGAGGATTTAGATTCTCCAGAATCTGACACCCTCTACTGGAGTGACTGAAGACAGCTACAGTGTACTTATATATAATAAATACATAAGTAAATAAATAAATAAATAAACATTTTTTAAAAAGGATAAGATAGAAAGTAAGACCAGGCAGGCCTGCCATCCTTATCTCTGTCTGTCTGTCTGTCTGTCTGTCTGATCCCCTGGAACTGGAGATGGGCTACCATAAAGTTGCTGGTAGTTGATCCCAGGTTCTCTGAAAGAGGAGACAATGCTGTTAATTGTTGAGCCCTCTCAGTGGCCCCACACATCTTTAAATTTTTAGAAGTATATGTGAGGCTGTGTTTATGTACATCATATGCAGACCATAAGAGGGATTTAGATTCTCCAGAATCTGACACCCTCTTCTGGAGTGTCTGAAGACAGCTACAGTGTACTTATATCTAATAAATACATAAATAAATATATAAATAAACATTTTTTAAAAAGGATAAGAAAGAAAGAAAGACCAGGCAGGCCTGCCATTTTTATCACTGTCTGTATGTCTGTCTGTCTGATCCCCTGGAACTGGAGATGGGCCACCATATAGTTGCTGGTAGTTGATCCCAGGTACTCTGGAAGAGGAGACAATGCTGTTAATTGTTGAGCTTTTAGAGTGGCCACACCCTTCTTTAAATTTTTAGAAGTATATGTGAGGCTGTGTGGGGCCACTGACAGTCACATAGAGAGACAGAGAGAGACAGAGAGAGACAGAGAGAGACAAAGAAAGACAGAGAGAGACATAGAGAGACAGAGAGATACATTGAGAGAGACAGAGAGACAGAGAGAGACACAGAGAGAGACACAGAGAGACACAGAGAGAGACACACAGAAAGACAGAGACAGAAAGAGAGAGACAGAGAGAGACAGAGAGAGACAGAGATAGAGACAGAGAGAGACAAAGAGAGACAGAGAGACAGAGAGAGAGACAGAGAGAGACAGAGAAAGACAGAGTGAGACAGAGAGAGACACAGAGAGAGACATAGATACACAGAGTGAGAAAGAGAGAGAGACAGAGAGAGACAGAGAGAGACAGAGAGAGAGACAGAGAGAGACAGAGAGAGACAGAGTGAGACAGAAAGAGACACAGAGAGAGACAGAGAGAGACAAAGAAAAACACAGAGAGACAGAGAGAGACAGAGAGAGACAGAGAGAGACAGAGAGAGAGACAGAGAGAGACAGAGAGAGACAAAGAAAAACACAGAGAGAGACAGAGAGATACAGAGAGAGTCAGAGAGACAGAGAGAGACAGAGTTAGAGACAGAGAGAGACAGAGAGAGAAACAGAGAGAGACAGAGACACACAGAGAGAGACACAGAGAGAGACAGAGAGAGAGACACAGAGAGACAGAGACAGACAGAGAGAGACAGAGAGAGACAGAGATAGAGACAGAGAGAGACAGAGAGAGATAGAGAGAGACACAAAGAGACAGAGAGAGACAGAGAGAGACAAAGAAAGACACAGAGAGAGACAGAGAGAGACAGAGAGATACAGAGAGAGAGACAGAGAGAGACAGAAAGATACAGAAGGACAGAGAGAGACAGAGAGAGACAGAGAGACAGAGATAGAGACAGAGAAAGACAGAGAGAGACACAGAGAGAGACTGAGGGAGACAGAGAGAGAGACAGAGAGAGACATAGAAGAGACAAAGAAAGACACAAGAGAGACAGAGAGAGTCAGACATAGAGACAAAGAAAGACAGAGGGAGACACTGAGAGAGAGAGATAGAGAGAGACAGAGAGATACAGACAGAGAGACAAAGAGAGACAGAGAGACACAGAGAGACACAAAGAGAGACAGAGAGAGACACAGAGAGACACAGAGAGAGACACAGAGAGACACAGAGAGACACAGAGAGATACAGAGAGAGAGACAAAGAGAGACAGAGAGAGACAGAGAGACAGAGAGATACAGACAGAGAGATACAGACAGAGAGACAAAGAGAGACAGAGAGACACAGAGAGACACAGAGAAAGACAGAGAGAGACACAGAGAGAGACTGAGGGAGACAGAGAGAGAGACAGAGAGAGACATAGAAGAGACAAAGAAAGACACAGAGAGAGACATAGAGAGACAGAGAGATACATTGAGAGAGACAGAGAGAGACAGAGATAGACAGAGAGAGACAGAGAGAGACACAGAGAGAGACAGAGAGACACAGAGAGACACAGAGAGACACAGAGAGAGACAGAGAGAGACACAGAGAGACACAGAGAGAGACACAGAGAGACACAGAGAGACACAGAGAGATACAGAGAGAGAGACAAAGAGAGACAGAGAGAGACAGAGAGAAAGAGAGAGACAGAGAGAGTCAGAGAGAGACAGAGATAGAGACAGAGAGAGACAGAGAGAGGGACAGAGAGAGACAGAGACAGAGTGAGAAATACAGAGAGAGACAGAGTTAGAGAGAGAGACAGAGAGAGACACAGAGAGAGACAGAGACAGAGACAGAGAGAGAGACAGAGAGAGACAGAGTGAGACACAGAAAGAGAGAGACAGAGAGAGACAAAGAAAGACACAGAGAGAGACATAGAGAGACAGAGAGATACATTGAGAGAGACATAGAGAGACAGAGAGAGACAGAGATAGAGACAGAGAGAGACAGAGAGAGACACAGAGAGAGACAGAGAGACACAGAGAGACACAGAGAGACACAGAGAGAGACAGAGATAGACATAGACAGACAGAGACAGACAGAGAGAGACAGAGAGAGACAGAGATAGAGACAGAGAGAGACAGAGAGTGAGACAGAGAGAGACAGAGAGAGAGACACCGAAAGACAGAGAGAGACAGAGAGAGACAATGAAAGACACAGAGAGAGACTAAGAGAGACAGAGAGAGACAGAGAGAGACAAAAAAAGACACAGAGAGAGACAGAGAGTGATATAGATAGAGAAAAAGAAAGACAGAGAGAGACACAGAGAGAGAGACAGAGAGAGACAGAGAGAGACAGAGAGATACAGAGAGAGAGACAAAGAGAGACAGAGAGAGAGACAGAGTGAGACAGAGAGAGAGAGAGAGACTGAGAGAGACAAAGAAAGACACAGAGAGAGACAGAGAGAGACAGAGAGATACATTGAGAGAGACAGAGAGAGACAGAGATAGACAGAGAGAGACAGAGAGAGACACAGAGAGAGACAGAGAGACACAGAGAGACACAGAGAGACACAGAGAGAGACAGAGAGAGACACAGAGAGACACAGAGAGAGACACAGAGAGACACAGAGAGACACAGAGAGATACAGAGAGAGAGACAAAGAGAGACAGAGAGAGACAGAGAGAAAGAGAGAGACAGAGAGAGTCAGAGAGAGACAGAGATAGAGACAGAGAGAGGGACAGAGAGAGACAGAGACAGAGTGAGAAATACAGAGAGAGACAGATTTAGAGAGAGAGACAGAGAGAGACAGAGAGAGAGACAGAGACAGAGACAGAGAGTGAGACAGAGAGAGACAGAGTGAGACACAGAGAGAGAGAGAGACAGAGAGAGACAAAGAAAGACACAGAGAGAGACATAGAGAGACAGAGAGATACATTAAGAGAGACATAGAGAGACAGAGAGAGACAGAGAGAGACAGAGATAGAGACAGAGAGAGACAGAGAGAGACAGAGAGATAGACAGAGAGAGACAGAGAGAGACAATGAAAGACATAGAGAGAGACAGAGAGACACAGAGAGACACAGAGAGAGAGACAGAGAGAGACAGAAAGAGTCAGAAGGACAGAGAGAGACAGAGAGAGATAGAGATAGAGACAGAGAAAGACAGAGAGAGACACAGAGAGAGACAGAGAAAGACAGAGAGTGAGACAGAGACAGACAGAGAGAGACAAAGGAAGACCCAGAGAAAGACAGAGAGAGACAGAGATAGAGACAGAGAAAGACAGAGAGAGACACAGAGAGAGAGAGACAGAGAGAGACAGAGAGAGACAGAGAGATAAAGAGAGAGAGACAGAGAGAAAGAGAGAGACAGAGAGAGTCAGAGATAGACAGAGATAGAGACAGAGAGAGACAGAGAGAGGGACAGAGAGAGACAGAGACAGAGTGAGAAAGACAGAGAGAGACAGAGATAGAGAGAGAGAGACAGAGAGAGACACAGAGAGAGACAGAAAGAGACAGAGAGAGACAAAGAAAGACACAGAGAGAGACATAGTGAGACAGAGAGATACATTGAGAGAGACAGAGAGAGACAGAGAGAGACAGAGACACAGAGAGAGACAGAGAGACAGAGAGAGAGACAGAGAGATACAGAGATAGAGACAGAAGGGACAGAGAGAGACAGAGAGAGACCGACAGAGTGACAGATGGAGACAGAGAGAGACAGAGACAGATAGAGTTAGACAGAGAGAGACAGAGAGAGAGAGATAGAGAGAGAGACAGAGAGGGACAGAGTGACAGAGAGAGACAGAGAGAGACAGAGATAGAGACAGAGAGATACAGAGTGAGGGACAGAGAGAGACAGAGAGAGACAGATAGAGACAGAGAGACAGATAGAGACAGAGAGAAACAGAGAGAGACAGAGTGACAGAGAGAGACAGAGAGAGACAGAGACAGAGAAAGAGAGAGAGACAGAGAGAGACAGAGAGAGTCAGATAGACAGAGAGAGACAGAGAGAGACAGTGAGAGACAGAGAGAGACAGAGTGACAGAGAGAGACAGAGAGAGACAGAGATAGAGACAGAGAGAGACAGAGAGAGGGAAAGAGAGAGACAGAGAGAGACAGAGAGAGACAGAGAGAGACAGAGAGAGAGACAGAGACAGAGAGAAACAGAGAGAGACAGGGATAGAGAAAGAGAGAGACAAAGAGAGACATAGAGAGAGAGACAGAGAGAGACAGAGAGAGACAGAGCGAGACAAAGAAAGACACAGAGAAAGACAGAGACAGAGAGATACAGAGATAGAGACAGAGAGTGACAGATAGACAGAGAGAGACAGAGAGAGACAGAGAGAGACAGAGTTACAGAGAGAGACAGAGAGAGACAGAGATAGAGACAGAGAGAGACAGAGAGAGGGAAAGAGAGAGACAGAGAGAGAGAAGGAGAGAGACAGAGAGAGACAGAGAGAGAGACAGAGAGAGACAGAAAGAGTCAGAAGGACAGAGAGAGACAGAGATAGAGACAGAGAGAGACAGAGAGAAAGAGAGAGACAGAGAGAGTCAGAGAGAGACAGAGACAGAGTGAGAAAGACAGAGAGAGACAGAGATAGAGAGAGAGACAGAGAGAGACACACAGAGAGACAGAGAGAGACAAAGAAAGACACAGAGAGAGACATAGAGAGAGAGATACATTGAGAGAGACAGAGAGAGACAGAGAGAGACAGAGAGAGATAGAGAGAGACGCAGAGAGAGACAGAGAGAGACAGAAAGACAGAGAGAGACAAAGAAAGACACAGAGAGAGACAGAGAGAGACAGAGAGAGAGACAGAGAGAGACAGAGAGAGACAGATAGACAGAGAGAGACAGAGAGAGACAGAGAGAGACAGAGTGACAGAGAGAGACATAGAGAGAAAGAGATAGAGACAGAGAGAAGGAAAGAAAGAGACACACAGAGAGATAGAGACAGAGAGAAACAGAGAGAGACAGAGATAGAGAAAGAGAGAGACAGAGAGAGACAGAGAGAGTTACAGAGAGAGACAAAGAGAGACAGAGAGAGACAAAGAAAGACACAGAGAGAGACAAAGAGAGACAGAGAGATACAGAGAGAGAGAAAGAGAGAGACAGAGAGAGACATAAAGAGAGAGACAGAGAGAGACAGGGAGAGACAGAGAGAGACAAAGAAAGACACAGAGAAAGACAGAGAGGGACAGAGAGAGACAGAGAGAGACAGAGTGACAGAGAGAGACAGAGAGAGACAGAGATAGAGACAGAGAGAGACAGAGAGAGGGAAAGAGAGAGACAGAGAGAGAGAGACAGAGAGAGACAGAGAGAGAGACAGATAGAGACAGAGAGAAATAGAGAGAGACAGAGATAGAGAAAGAGAGAGACAGAGAGAGACATAGAGAGAGAGACAGAGAGAGACTTTCCACTTTTTCAGGTTTTCTTGCCATATTCCGGTTCCTTCAGTGTGAGTTTTTAATTTTCTAATTCTTTCAGGGTTTTTTGCCATATTCTGGGTCCTACAGCGTGTATTTTTAATTTTCCAAGTTTTTCAGGGTTACTCAGCATATTTTGGGTCCTACAGTGTAATTTTTTTCATTTTCCACCTTTTTCAGGTTTTCTTGCCAATTTCGGGGTACTTCAGTGTGAGTTTTTAATATTCCACTTTTTACAGGGTTAATCGCCATATTCTGCGTCCTACAGTGTGATTTTTAAATTTTCCACGATTCTCAGGGTTTCTCGCCATATTCAGGTCCTACAGTTTGATTTTTTTAATTTTAAACGTTTTTAAGTTTTTTTCGTCATGTTCTGGGTCCTACAGTTTGATATTCTCATTATCCAACTTTTTCAGATTTTCTCAGCATATTCTGGGTCCTACATTGTGAATTTTTAATTTTCCACGTTTTTCAAGGTTTCTTGCCATATTCTGGTCCTATAGTGTGATTTTCTCATTTTCCTCCTTTTTCAGTGTTTCTCGCCATATTCTGGGTCCTACAGTGTGAATATTTAATTTTCCATGTTTTTCATGTTTTCTCGACATATTCTGGGTCCTTCAGTTTGTGTTTTTAATTTTCCTCGTTTTTCAGGTTTTCTCACCATATTCCCGGACCTTCAGTGTGAATTTTTAATTTTCCATGTTTTTCAGGTTTTTTCGTCATATTCTGGGTCCTAGAGTGTGATTTTCTCATTTCCACGTTTTTTAGGATTTCTCCCCATATTCGGGGTCCTTCAGTGTGAGTTTTTGATTTCCTACTTTTTCAGGGTTTCTCAATATATTCTGGTTCCTACAGCGTGTATTTTATTTTTCCAAGTTTTTCAAGGGTTTCTAGGCATATTCTGGGTCCTACAGTGTGAACATTTAATTTTCCATGATTATCAGGGTTTCTCAGCATATTCTGGGTCCTGCAGTGTGATTTTCTCATTTTTCACCTTTTTCAAGTTTTTTCGCTATTCTGGGTTCTACATGTGATTTTCTCATTTTCCACCTTTTTCAGGTTTTCTCGATATATTCCGGGTCCTTCAGTGTGAATTTTTAATTTTCCACGTTTTTCAGGGTTTCTCGGCATATTCTGTTTCCTGCAGTGTGATTTTCTCATTTTCCAAGTTTTTCAGGTTTTTTCGTAATTCTGGGTCTTACAGTGTGATTTTCTCATTTTTCACCTTTTGCAGGGTTTCTTGCCATATTCTGGGTCCAACAGAGTGTATTTTTAATTTACCACGTTTTTCCGGTTTCTCACCATATTCTGGGTCCAACAGCGCGTATTTTCAATTTTCCACGTTTTTCAGGGTTTCTCGGCATATTCTGGGTCCTAAAGTGTGATTTTCTCATTTTCGAAGTTTTTCAAGTTTTTTCTCAATTCTGGGTCCTACAGTCATTTATTCTCATTTTCCACCTTTTTCAGGTTTTCTCGCCATATTCGGGGTCTTTCAGTGTGAATTTTTAGTTTTTTACTTTTTTCAGGTTTTCTTGCCATATTCTGGGTCATTCAGTGTGAGTTTTTAATTTTACACGTTTTTCAGGTTTTTTCGTCATATTCTGGGTACTACAGTGTGATTTTTCTCATTTTCTCGTTTTTCAGGTTTTCTTGCCATATTCCAGGTCCTTCAGGGTGAATTTTTAATTTTCCATATTTTTCAGTATTTCTCGCCATATTCTGGGTAATACAGTGTGAATTTTTAATTTTCCACTTTTTTCATGGTTTCTCGCCATATTCTGTGTCCGACAGTGTGAATTTTTAATTTTCATGTTTTTCAGGGTTACTCAGCATATTCTAGGTCCTGCAGTGTGATTTTCTCATTTTCCACGTTTTATAAATTTTTTCGTAATTCTGGGTCCTACAGTGTGATTTTCTCATTTTCTACGTTTTTCATGTTTTTTCGCAATTCTGTGTCCTACAGTGTGATTATTCTCTATTTCCACCTTTTTCAGGTATTCTTGCCATATTCAGGGTCCTTCCGTGTAAGTTTTTAATTTTCTACTTTTTTCAGGGTTTCCTGTCATAATCTGGCTCCTTCAAAGCATATTTTTATTTTTCCTCGTTTTTCTGGGTTTCTCAGCATATTCTGGGTCCTACAGTGTATTTTTCTCATTTTTAAACATTTTCAGATTTTCTCACCATATTCGGGGTCCTACAGTGTGAATTTTTAATTTTAATCGTTTTTAAGTTTTTTTCATCATATTCTGGGTCCTACAGTTGATTTTGTCATTAACCACCTTTTTCATGTTTTCTCACCATATTCGTGGTCCTTCAGTGTGAGTTTTTAGTTTTTTAGTTTTTTCATGGTTTGTTGCCATATTCAGGGTCCTACAGCGTGTATGTTTAATTTTGCACATTTTTCAGGGTTTCTCGGCATATTCTGGGTCCTACAGTGTGATTTTCTCATTTTCGACGTTTTTCAATTTTTTTTCGCAATTCTGGGTCCTATAGTGTGATTTTCTCATTTTCCACCTTTTTCAGGTTTTCTCGACATATTCAGGGTCCTTCAGTGTGAGATTTAAATTTTTTACTTTTTTCAGTGTTTCTCGCCATATTCTGCATCCTACAGTGTGAATTTTAAATTTTTCACGTTTTTCAGGTTTTCTTGCCATGTTCTGTGTCCTACAGTATGAATTTTTAATTTTAAACCTTTTTAAGTTTTTTTCGTCATATTCTGGGTCCTTCAGTGTGATTTTCTCATTTTCCAACTTTTTCAGGTCTTCTCGGCATATTCTGAGTCCTACAGTGTGAATTTTCGATTTTCCACGTTTTTCAAGTTTTCTTGCCATATTCTGTTCCTAGAGTGTGAATTTTTAATTTTCCACTTTTTTCAGTGTTTCTCTCCCTATCCTGGGTTCTACTTTGTGAATATTTAATTTTCCATGTTTTTCAGGTTTTCTCGCCATATTCTGGGTTCTTCAGTGTGAGTTTTTAATTTTCCTCGTTTTTCAGGTTTTCTCGCCATATTCAAGGTCATACAGTGTGATTTTCTCATTTCCACGTTTTTCTTATTTTCTTGCCATATTCCAGGTTCTTCAGTGTGAATTTTTAATTTTCCACGTTTTTCAAGGTTTCTTGCCATATTCTGGTCCTTTAGAGTGAATTTTTAATTTTCAAGATTTTACAGTTTCTCAAAATATTCTGTGTCCTCCAGTGTGAATATTTAATTTTCTAGGTTTTACAGGTTTTCTTGCCATATTCTGGGTCCTTCAGTGTGAGATTTTAATTTTCCTCATTTTTCAGTTTTGCTCGCTATATCCGGGTCCTTGAGGGTGAATTTTTATTTTTCCACATTTTTCAGGTTTCTTCGTCATAATCTGGTTCTACAGTGTGATTTTTTCATTTCCATGTTTTTCAGGTTTTCTCGCCATATTTGGGGTCCTTCAGTGTGAGTTTTTTAATTTCTAGTTTTTAAGGTTTTCTTGCCATATTCTGGGTACTATAGTGTGAATTTTAAATTTTCCACGTTTTTAAGTTATTTCGTCATATTCTGATTATTACAGTGTGATTTTCTCGTTTTTTTCCTTTTTCAGTGTTTCTCGCCATATTCAGGGTCCTATAGTGTGAATATTTAATTTTCAATGTTTTTCAGGTTTTCTCAGCATATTCTGGCTCCTGCAGTGTTATTTTCTCGTTTTCAACCTTTTTCAGGTTTTCTCACAATTCTGGGTCCTACATGTGATTTTCTCATTTTCCACCTTTTTCAGGTTATCTCGCCATAATCTAGGTCCTACAGTGTGAGTTTTTAATTTTCCTCGTTTTTTCAGGTTTTCTCACCATATTCTGATTCCTTCAGTGTGAATTTTTAATTTTCCACGTTTTCCAGGTTTTTTCATCATATTCTGGGTCCTACAGTGTGATATTCTCGTTTCCAAGTTTTTCAGGATTTCTTGCCATATTCCAGGTCCTGCAGTGTGAATTTTTAATTTTCCACGTTTTTCAGTATTTCTCCCCATATTTTGGGTAATACAGTGTGAATTTTTAATTTTCCTCGTTTTTCAGGTTTTCTCGCCAAATTCCGGGTCCTTCAGTGTGAATTTTTAATTTTCCACGATTTTCAGGGATTCTCAGCATATTCTGGGTCCTGCAGTGTGATTTTCTCATTTTCCACCTTTTTCATGTTTTCTAGCCATATCCTCGTCCATCAGTGTGAGTTTATAGTTATCTACTTTTTTCAGGGTTGCTGGCCGTATTCTGGGTAATACAGTGTGAATTTTTATTGTCCAATTTTTTTCAAGGTTTCTCGCCATAATGTGGGTCTGACAGTGTGAATTTTTAATTTTCACGTTTTTCACGGTTTCTTGGCATATTTTGGGTCCTGAAGAGTGATTTTCTCATTTTCCACGTTTTTAAAGTTTTTTCGTAATTCTGGGTCCTACAGTGTGATTTTCTCATTTTCCACCTTTTTCAGGTTTTCTCGCCATATTCCGGGTCCTTCAGTGTGAGTTTTTAATTTTCTAATTCTTTCAGGGTTTCTTGCCATATTCTGGGTCCTACAGCGTGTATTTTTAATTTTCCACGTTTTTCAGGGTTACTCGGCCTATTCTGGGTCCTACAGTGTGATTTTCTCATTTTTGACATTTTTCAAGTTTTTTGTTTTGCAATTCTGGTCCTACAGTGTGATTTTCTCATTTTCCACCTTTTTCAGGTTTTCTCGCCATATTCCGGGTCCATCAGTGTGAGTTTATAGTTATCTACTTTTTTCAGGGTTGATTGCCATATTCTGGGTAATACAGTGAGAATTTTCATTGTCCAATTTTTTCATGGTTTCTCGCCATAATCTGGTTCCCCCAGCGTATATTTTTAATTTTCCACGTTTTCAGGGTTTCTCGGCATATTCTGGGTCCTACAGTGTGATTTTCTCATTTTTGATATTTTTCAAGTTTTTTGTTTTGCAATTCTGGTCCTACAGTGTGATTTTCTCATTTTCCACCTTTTTCAGGTTTTCTCGCCATATTCCGGGTCCTTCAGTGTGAGTTTTTAATTTTCTAATTCTTTCAGGGTTTCTTGCCATATTCTGGGTCCTACAGCGTGTATTTTTAATTTTCCACGTTTTTCAGGGTTACTCGGCCTATTCTGGGTCCTACAGTGTGATTTTCTCATTTTTGACATTTTTCAAGTTTTTTGTTTTGCAATTCTGGTCCTACAGTGTGATTTTCTCATTTTCCACCTTTTTCAGGTTTTCTCGCCATATTCCAGGTCCATCAGTGTGAGTTTATAGTTATCTACTTTTTTCAGGGTTGATTGCCATATTCTGGGTAATACAGTGAGAATTTTCATTGTCCATTTTTTTCATGGTTTCTCGCCATAATCTGGTTCCCCCAGCGTATATTTTTAATTTTCCACGTTTTCAGGGTTTCTCGGCATATTCTGGGTCCTACAGTGTGATTTTCTCATTTTTGATATTTTTCAAGTTTTTTGTTTTGCAATTCTGGTCCTACAGTGTGATTTTCTCATTTTCCACCTTTTTCAGGTTTTCTCGCCATATTCCGGGTCCTTCAGTGTGAGTTTTTAATTTTCTAATTCTTTCAGGGTTTCTTGCCATATTCTGGGTCCTACAGAGTGTATTTTTAATTTTCCACGTTTTTCAGGGTTACTCGGCCTATTCTGGGTCCTACAGTGTGATTTTCTCATTTTTGACATTTTTCAAGTTTTTTGTTTTGCAATTCTGGTCCTACAGTGTGATTTTCTCATTTTCCACCTTTTTCAGGTTTTCTCGCCATATTCCAGGTCCATCAGTGTGAGTTTATAGTTATCTACTTTTTTCAGGGTTGATTGCCATATTCTGGGTAATACAGTGAGAATTTTCATTGTCCATTTTTTTCATGGTTTCTCGCCATAATCTGGTTCCCCCAGCGTATATTTTTAATTTTCCACGTTTTCAGGGTTTCTCGGCATATTCTGGGTCCTACAGTGTGATTTTCTCATTTTTGATATTTTTCAAGTTTTTTGTTTTGCAATTCTGGTCCTACAGTGTGATTTTCTCATTTTCCACCTTTTTCAGGTTTTCTCGCCATATTCCGGGTCCTTCAGTGTGAGTTTTTAATTTTCTAATTCTTTCAGGGTTTCTTGCCATATTCTGGGTCCTACAGCGTGTATTTTTAATTTTCCACGTTTTTCAGGGTTACTCGGCCTATTCTGGGTCCTACAGTGTGATTTTCTCATTTTTGACATTTTTCAAGTTTTTTGTTTCACAATTCTGGATCCTACAGTGTGATTTTCTCATTTTCCACCTTTTTCAGGTTTTCTTGCCATTTTCGGGGTACTTCAGTGTGAGTTTTTAATATTCTACTTTTTACAGGGTTAATCGCCATATTCTGTGTCCTACAGTGTGATTTTTAAATTTTCCACGTTTCTCTGGGTTTCTCGCCATATTCTGGTCCTACAGTGTGAATTTTTAATTTTAAACGTTTTTAAGTTTTTTTTCGTCATGTTCTGTGTCCTACACTGTGAAATGCTCATTATCCAACTTTTTCAGGTTTTCTCAGCATATTCTGGGTCCTTCAGTGTGAATATTTAATTTTCCATGTTTTTCATGTTTTCTCGCCATATTCCGGGTCCTTCAGTTTGTGTTTTTAATTTTCCTCGTTTTTCAGGTTTTCTTGCCATATTCCCGGTCCTTCAGTGTGAATTTTTAATTTTCCTCGTTTTTCAGATTTTTTCGTCATATTCTTGGTCCTAGAGTGTGATTTTCTCATTTCCACGTTTTTCAGGATTTCTCCCCGTATTTGGGGTCCTTCAGTGTGAGTTTTTGATTTTCTACTTTTTCAGGGTTTCTCAATATATTCTGGTTCCTACAGCGTGTATTTTATTTTTCCACGTTTTTCAAGGGTTTCTCCGCATATTCTGGGTCCTACAGTGTGATTTTTTTTTTTATTTTCGACGGTTTTCAAGTTTTTTTCGCAATTCTGGGTCCTACAGTGTGATTTTCTCATTTTCCACCTTTTTTCAGGTTTTCTCGCCATATTCGGGGTCCTTCAGTGTGAGTTTCTAATTTCCTAGTTTTTCAAGTTTTTTCGTAATTCTAGGACCTACAGTGTGGTTTTCGCATTTTCCACCTTTTTCAGGTTTTTTTCGCCATATTTGGGGTCCTTCAGTGTGAGCTTTTAATTTTCTACATTTTTCAGGGTTTTTCGCCATATTCTGGGTCCTTCAGTGTGAATTTTTAATGTTCCTTGTTTTTCTGGTTTTCTTGCCATATTCCAGGTCCTTCAGTGTGAATTTTTACTTTTCCACGTTTTTTAGTATTTCTTGCCATATTCTGGGAAATACAGTGTGAATTTTTAATTTTCATGTATTCAGTGTTTCTAGGCATATTCTGGGTCCTCCACTGTGATTTTCTCATTTTCGACGTTTTTCAAGTTTTTTCGTTAATCACTGTGATTTCTCATTTTCCACCTTTCAGGGTTCCTCGCCATATTTTGGGTCCTTCAGTGTGAGTTTTTAATTTTCTAATTTTTTCAGGTTTTCTTGCCATATTCTGGGTCCTATTGTGTATATTTTTAATTTTCCACGTTTTTCAGGGTTTCGTGGCATATTCTTGGTTCTACACTGTGATTATCTCATTTTCCACCTTTTTCAGGTTTTCTCTCCATATTCGGCGTCCTTCAGTGGGAGTTTTTAATTTTCTACTTTTTTCAGGGTTTCTCGCCATATTCTGGGTCCTACAGTGTGATTTTCTCATTTAGGACTTTTTACAAATTTTTTCGCAATTCTGGGTCCTACAGTGTGATTATTATCATTTTTAAACTTTTTCAGGTTTTCTCGCCATATTCGGGATCCTTCAGTGTGAGGTTTTAATTTTCCTCGTTTTTCAGGTTTTCTCGACATATTCTGGGTCCTTCAGTGTGAATTT
>NW_028227285.1:2914463-2938578 GCF_978045245.1 Mus caroli | reverse complement strand
ACACTGAAGGACCCCAAATATGGCGAAAAAAACCTGAAAAAGGTGGAAAATGCGAAAACCACACTGTAGGTCCTAGAATTACGAAAAAACTTGAAAAACTAGGAAATTAGAAACTCACACTGAAGGACCCCGAATATGGCGAGAAAACCTGAAAAAAGGTGGAAAATGAGAAAATCACACTGTAGGACCCAGAATTGCGAAAAAAACTTGAAAACCGTCGAAAATAAAAAAAAAAAAATCACACTGTAGGACCCAGAATATGCGGAGAAACCCTTGAAAAACGTGGAAAAATAAAATACACGCTGTAGGAACCAGAATATATTGAGAAACCCTGAAAAAGTAGAAAATCAAAAACTCACACTGAAGGACCCCAAATACGGGGAGAAATCCTGAAAAACGTGGAAATGAGAAAATCACACTCTAGGACCAAGAATATGACGAAAAAATCTGAAAAACGAGGAAAATTAAAAATTCACACTGAAGGACCGGGAATATGGCAAGAAAACCTGAAAAACGAGGAAAATTAAAAACACAAACTGAAGGACCCGGAATATGGCGAGAAAACATGAAAAACATGGAAAATTAAATATTCACACTGAAGGACCCAGAATATGCTGAGAAAACCTGAAAAAGTTGGATAATGAGCATTTCACAGTGTAGGACACAGAACATGACGAAAAAAAACTTAAAAACGTTTAAAATTAAAAATTCACACTGTAGGACCAGAATATGGCGAGAAACCCAGAGAAACGTGGAAAATTTAAAAATCACACTGTAGGACACAGAATATGGCGATTAACCCTGTAAAAAGTAGAATATTAAAAACTCACACTGAAGTACCCCGAAAATGGCAAGAAAACCTGAAAAAGGTGGAAAATGAGAAAATCACACTGTAGGATCCAGAATTGTGAAACAAAAAACTTGAAAAATGTCAAAAATGAGAAAATCACACTGTAGGACCCAGAATAGGCCGAGTAACCCTGAAAAACGTGGAAAATTAAAAATACACGCTGTAGGACCCAGAATATGGCAAGAAACCCTGAAAGAATTAGAAAATTAAAAACTCACACTGAAGGACCCGGAATATTGCGAGAAAACCTGAAAAAGGTGGAAAATGAGAAAATCACACTGTAGGACCAGAATTGCAAAACAAAAAACTTGAAAAATATCAAAAATGAGAAAATCACACTGTAGGACCCAGAATATGCCGAGAAACCCTGAAAACGTGGAAAATTAAAAATATACGCTGGGGGAACCAGATTATGGCGAGAAACCATGAAAAAATTGGACAATGAAAATTCTCACTGTATTACCCAGAATATGGCAATCAACCCTGAAAAAAGTAGATAACTATAAACTCACACTGATGGACCCGGAATATGGCGAGAAAACCTGAAAAAGGTGGAAAATGAGAAAATCACACTGTAGGACCAGAATTGCAAAACAAAAAACTTGAAAAATGTCAAAAATGAGAAAATCACACTGTAGGACCCAGAATAGGCCGAGTAACCCTGAAAAACGTGGAAAATTAAAAATACACTCTGTAGGACCCAGAATATGGCAAGAAACCCTGAAAGAATTAGAAAATTAAAAACTCACACTGAAGGACCCGGAATATGGCGAGAAAACCTGAAAAAGGTGGAAAATGAGAAAATCACACTGTAGGACCAGAATTGCAAAACAAAAAACTTGAAAAATATCAAAAATGAGAAAATCACACTGTAGGACCCAGAATATGCCGAGAAACCCTGAAAACGTGGAAAATTAAAAATATACGCTGGGGGAAACAGATTATGGCGAGAAACCATGAAAAAATTGGACAATGAAAATTCTCACTGTTTTACCCAGAATATGGCAATCAACCCTGAAAAAAGTAGATAACTATAAACTCACACTGATGGACCTGGAATATGGCGAGAAAACCTGAAAAAGGTGGAAAATGAGAAAATCACACTGTAGGACCAGAATTGCAAAACAAAAAACTTGAAAAATGTCAAAAATGAGAAAATCACACTGTAGGACCCAGAATAGGCCGAGTAACCCTGAAAAAACGTGGAAAATTAAAAATACACGCTGTAGGACCCAGAATATGGCAAGAAACCCTGAAAGAATTAGAAAATTAAAAACTCACACTGAAGGACCCGGAATATGGCGAGAAAACCTGAAAAAGGTGGAAAATGAGAAAATCACACTGTAGGACCCAGAATTACGAAAAAACTTTAAAAACGTGGAAAATGAGAAAATCACTCTTCAGGACCCAAAATATGCCAAGAAACCGTGAAAAACGTGAAAATTAAAAATTCACACTGTCAGACCCACATTATGGCGAGAAACCTTGAAAAAAATTGGACAATAAAAATTCACACTGTATTACCCAGAATACGGCCAGCAACCCTGAAAAAAGTAGATAACTATAAACTCACACTGATGGACGAGGATATGGCTAGAAAACATGAAAAAGGTGGAAAATGAGAAAATCACACTGCAGGACCCAGAATATGCTGAGAATCCCTGAAAATCGTGGAAAATTAAAAATTCACACTGAAGGACCCGGAATTTGGCGAGAAAACCTGAAAAACGAGGAAAATTAAAAATTCACACTGTATTACCCAAAATATGGGGAGAAATACTGAAAAACGTGGAAAATTAAAAATTCACACTGCAGGACCTGGAATATGGCAAGAAATCCTGAAAAACTTGGAAACGAGAATATCACACTGTAGGACCCAGAATATGATGAAAAAACCTGGAAAACGTGGAAAATTAAAAATTCACACTGAAGGAATCAGAATATGGCGAGAAAACCTGAAAAAACGAGGAAAATTAAAAACTCACACTGTAGGACCTAGATTATGGCGAGATAACCTGAAAAAGGTGGAAAATGAGAAAATCACATGTAGGACCCAGAATTGTGAGAAAACCTGAAAAAGGTTGAAAACGAGAAAATAACACTGCAGGAGCCAGAATATGCTGAGAAAACCTGAAAAACATTGAAAATTAAATATTCACACTATAGGACCCTGAATATGGCGAGAAACACTGAAAAAGGAAAAAAACGAGAAAATCACACTGTAATAATCAGAATATGACGAAATAACTTAAAAAACGTGGAAAATTTAAAATTCACACTGTAGTACCCAGAATATGGCAAGAAAACCTTAAAAACTAGAAATTAAAAAACTCACACTGAAGGACCCCAAATATGGCGAGAAAACCTGAAAAACATGGAAATGAAAAAATCACACTGTAGAACCAGATTATGACGAAGAAACCTGAAAAATGTGGAAAAATAAAAATTCACCCTCAAGGACCCGGATATAGCGAGCAAAACTGAAAAATGAGGAAAATTAAAATCTCACACTGAAGGACCCAGAATATGGCAAGAAAACCTGTAAAACCTAGAAAATTAAATATTCACACTGGAGGACACAGAATATTTTGAGAAACTGTAAAATCTTGAAAATTAAAAATTCACTCTAAAGGACCAGAATATGGCAAGAAACCTTGAAAAACGTGGAAAATTAAAAATTCACACTGAAGAACCTGGAATATGGCAAGAAAATAAGAAAAACGTGGAAATGAGAAAATCACACTGTATGACCTTGAATATGGCGAGAAAACCTGAAAAACGAGGAAAATTAAAAACTCACACTGAAGGACCCAGAATATGGCGAGAAAACCTGAAAAACATGGAAAATTAAATATTCACAAAGTAGAACCCAGGATAGGGAGAGAAACACTGAAAAAAGTGGAAAATTAAAAATTCACACTCTAGGAACAGAATATGGCAAGAAAACTTGAAAAACGTGGAAAATCAAAAATTCACACTGTAGGACTCAGAATATGCCGAGAAGACCTGAAAAAGTTGGAAAATGAGAAAATCACACTGAAGGACCCAGAATATGACGAAAAAAACTTAAAAAGGTTTAAAATTAAAAATTCATACTGTAGGACACAGAACATGGCAAGAAAACCTGAAAAACGTGAAAAATTTAAAATTCACACTGTAGGATGCAGAATATGGCGAGAAACACTGAAAAAAGTAAAAAATTTAAATCTCACACTGAAGGACCCTGAATATGTCGAGAAAACCTGAAAAAGGTGGAAAATGAGAAAATCACACTATAGGACCCAGAATTGCGAAAAAAAATTGAAAAACGTCGAAAATGAGAAAATCACACTGTAGGACCCAGAATATGCCGAGAAACCCTGAAAAATGTGCAAAATTAAACATACACGCTGTAGGACCCAGAATATGGCAACAAACCATGAAAAAACTAAAAAACTAAAAACTCACACTGAAGGACCGCGAATATGGTGAGAAAACATGAAAAAGGTGGTTAATGACAAAATCAACTGTAGGACCCAGAATATGATGAAAAAAACTTAAAAACGATTAAAATTAAAAATTCACACTGTAGGACCCCGAATATGGTGAGAAAATCTGAAAATGTTTAAAAATGAGAAAAATACACTGTAGGACCCAGAATATGCTGAGAAACCCAGAAAAACGAGGAAAAATAAAAATATGCTTTGAAGGAGCCAGATTATGACAGGAAACCCTGAAAAAAGTAGAAAATTAAAAACTTACACGGAAGGACCCTGAATATGGCAAGAATACCTGAAAAAGGTGGAAATAGAGAATAATCACACTGTAGGACACAGAATTGTGAAAAAACATGAAAAACGTAGAAAATGAGAAAATCACACTGTAGGACCCAGAATTACGAAAAAATTTATAAAACGTGGAAAATGAGAAAATCACACTGCAGGACCTAGAATATGCTGAGTAACCCTGAAAAACATGAAAATTAAAAATTCACACTGTCGGACACAGAATATGGCGAGAAACCATGAAAAAAGTGGAAAATTAAAAATTCACACTGTATTACCCAGAATATGGCGAGAAATACTGAAAAATATGGAAAATTAAAAATTCACCCTGAAGGACCTGGAATATGGCAAGAAAACCTGAAAAACGAGAAAATGAGAAAAATCACACTGTAGTACCCAGAATATGACGAAAAAACCTGAAAAACGTGTAAAATTAAAAACTCACACTGAATGACCCAGAATATGGCAAGAAAACCTGAAAAAAGTAAAAAACTAAAAATTCACACTGAAAGACCCCGAATATGGCGAGAAAACCTGAAAAAGGTGGAAAATGAGAATAAATGACTGTAGGACCCAGAATTGAGAAAAAACTTGAAAAACCTCGAAAATGAGAAAATCACACTTTAGGACCCAGAATATGCCGAGAAACCCTGAAAAACGTGGAAAATTGAAAATACGCGCTGTTGGACCCAGAATATGGTGAGAAACCGGAAAAACGTGGTAAATTAAAAATACACTCTGTTGGACCCAGAATATGGCAAGAAACCCTGCAAAAGGTGAAAAATGAGAAAATCACACTGTAAGACCCAGAATTACGAAAAAACCTGAAAAACTTGGAAAATGAGAAAATCACACTGCAGGAAACAGAATATGCCGAGAAACCCTGAAAAACGTGGAAAATTAAAAATTCACACTGAAGGACCCGGAATATATCGAGAAAACCTGAAAAAGGTGGAAAATGAGAAAATCACATGTAGAACCCAGAATAGCGAAAAAACTTGAAAAAGGTGAAAAATGAGAAAATCACACTGCAGGACCCAGAATATGCTGAGAAACCCTGATAATCATGGAAAATTAAATGTTCACACTGTAGGACCCAGAATATGCCTAGAAACCCTTGAAAAACTTGGAAAAATAAAATACACGCTGTAGGAACCAGAATATATTGAGAAACCCTGAAAAAGTAGGAAATCAAAAACTCACACTGAAGGACCCCGAATATGGGGAGAAATCCTAAAAAACGTGGAAATGAGAAAATCACACTCTAGGACCCAGAATATGACGAAAAAACCTGAAAAACATGGAAAATTAAAAATTCACACTGAAGGTCCGGGAATATGGTGAGAAAACCTGAAAAACGAGGAAAATTAAAAACACAAACTGAAGGACCCAGAATATGTCGAGAAAACATGAAAAACATGGAAAATTAAATATTCACACTGTAGGACCCAGAATATGGCGAGAAACACTGAAAAAGGAGGAAAATGAGAAAATCACACTATAGGACCAGAATATGGCAAGAAACCTTGAAAAACGTGGAAAATTAAAAATTCACAATGTAGGACCCAGAATATGCTGAGAAAATCTGAAAAAGTTGGATAATGAGAATATCAAACTGTAGGACCCAGAACATGACGAAAAAAACTTAAAAACGTTTAAAATTAAAAAAATCAAACTGTAGGACCTGAATATGGCGAGAAACCCTGAGAATCGTGGAAAATTTAAAAATCACACTGTAGGACGCAGAATATGGCGATTAACCCTGTAAAAAGTGGAATATTAAAAACTCACACTGAAGTACCCCGAAATTGGCAAGAAAACCTGAAAAAGGTGGAAAATGAAAAAAATCACACTGTAGGACCCAAAATATGCTGAGTAACCCTGAAAAACTTGGAAAATTAAAAATACACGCTGTAGGACCCAGAATATGGCAAAAAACCCTGAAAGAATTAGAAAATTAAAAACTCACACTGAAGGAACCGGAATATGGCAAGAAAACCTGAAAAAGTGGAAAGTCTCTCTCTGTCTCTCTCTCTATGTCTCTCTCTGTCTCTCTCTTTCTCTATCTCTGTCTCTCTCTATTTCTCTCTGTCTCTATCTGTCTCTCTCTCTGTCTCTCTCTGTCTCTCTCTCTCTGTCTCTCTCTTTCCCTCTCTCTGTCTCTCTCTGTCTCTATCTCTGTCTCTCTCTGTCTCTCTCTGTCACTCTGTCTCTCTCTGTCTCTCTCTGTCCCTCTCTGTCTCTCTCTGTGTCTTTCTTTGTCTCTCTCTGTCTCTCCCTGTCTCTCTCTGTCTCTCTCTTTATGTCTCTCTCTGTCTCTCTCTTTCTCTCTCTCTGTATCTCTCTGTCTCTCTTTGTCTCTCTCTGTGTCTTTCTTTGTCTCTCTCTGTCTCTCTTTGTCTCTCTCTGTAACTCTCTCTGTCTCTCTCTTTCTCTATCTCTGTCTCTCTCTGTTTCTCTCTGTCTCTATCTCTCTGTGTGTCTCTTTCTTTCCTTCTCTCTGTCTCTATCTCTTTCTCTCTATGTCTCTCTCTGTCACTCTGTCTCTCTCTGTCTCTCTCTCTCTCTCTGTCTATCTGTCTCTCTCTGTCTCTCTCTGTCTCTCTCTCTGTCTCTCTCTGTCTCTCTCTGTGTCTTTCTTTGTCTCTCTCTGTCTCTCTGTCTCTCTCTGTCTCTCTCTGCGTCTCTCTCTATCTCTCTCTGTCTCTCTCTGTCTCTCTCTGTCTCTCTCAATGTATCTCTCTCTCTATGTCTCTCTCTGTGTCTTTCTTTGTCTCTCTCTGTCTCTCTCTGTCTCTCTGTGTGTCTCTCTCTGTCTCTCTCTCTATCTCTGTCTCTCTCTGTCTTTCTCACTCTGTCTCTGTCTCTCTCTGACTCTCTCTGTCTCTCTCTTTCTCTCTGTCTCTCTCTGTCTCTATCTCTGTCTCTCTCTGTCCTTCTGACTCTTTCTGTCTCTCTCTGTCTCTCTCTCTGTCTCTCTCTGTCTCTCTCCTTCTCTCTCTCTGTCTCTCTCTTTCCCTCTCTCTGTCTCTCTCTGTCTCTATCTCTGTCTCTCTCTGTCTCTCTCTGTAACTCTGTCTCTCTCTGTCTCTCTCTGTCTCTCTCTGTCTATCTGTCACTCTCTGTCTCTATCTCTGTATCTCTCTGTCTCTGTCTTTCTCTGTGTCTTTCTTTGTCTCGCTCTGTCTCTCTCTGTCTCTCTCTGTCTCTCTCTCTATGTCTCTCTTTGTCTCTCTCTTTCTCTATCCCTGTCTCTCTCTGTTTCTCTCTGTCTCTGTCTCTCTCTCTGTCTCTCTCTGTCTCTCTCTGTCTCTCTCTTTCCCTCTCTCTGTCTCTCTCTGTCTCTCTCTGTCTCTCTCTGTCACTCTGTCTCTCTCTGTCTCTCACTGTCTCTCTCTGTCTCTCTCTGTCTATCTGACTCTCTCTGTCTCTCTCTGTCTCTCTCTCTTTCTCTGTCTCTGTCTCTCTCTGTCTCTCTCTGTCACTCTGTCTCTCTCTGTTTCTCTCTGTCTCTATCTGTCTCTCTGTCTCTATCTGTCTCTCTCTGTCTCTCTCTGTCCCTCACTCTGTATCTCTCTGTCTCTATCTCTGTCTCTCTCTGTCTCTCTCTGTCACTCTGTCCCTCTCTGTCTCTCTCTCTATCTCTCTCTCTCTGTCTCTCTCTGTCTAACTCTATCTGTCTCTGTCTCTCTCTGTCTCCATCTGTCACTCTGTCGGTCTCTCTCTGTCTCTCTCTGTCCCTTCTGTCTCTATCTCTGTATCTCTCTGTCTCTCTCTCTGTCTCTCTGTCTCTCTCTGTGTCTCTGTCTCTCTCTGTCTCTCTCTGTCTCTCTCAATGTATCTCTCTGTCTCACTATGTCTCTCTCTGTGTCTTTCTTTGTCTCTCTCTGTCTCTTTCTGTCTCTCTCTGTGTCTCTCTCTGTCTCTCTCTCTCTATCTCTGTCTCTCTCTGTCTTTCTCACTCTGTCTCTGTCTCTCTCTGTCCCTCTCTCTGTCTCTCTCTGTCTCTATCTCTGTCTATCTCTGACTCTCTCTGTCTCTCTCTTTCTCTCTGTCTCTCTCTCTTTATCTCTCTGTCTCTCTCTGTCTCTCTCTGTCTCTCTCTCTCTGTGTCTCTCTCTGTCTTTCTCTGTCTCTATCTCTGTCTCTCTCTGTCTTTCTCTGGGTCTTCCTTTGTCTCTCTCTGTCTGTCTCTGTCTCACTCTCTGTCTTTCTCTGTCTCTCTCTGTGTCTCTCTCTGTCTTTCTCTGTCTCTATCTCTATCTCTCTCTGTCTCTCTCTGTCCTTCTGACTCTTTCTGTCTCTCTCTGTCTCTCTCTCTGTGTCTCTCTGTGTCTCTCTGTCTCTCTCTATGTCTTTCATTGTCTCTCTCTGTCTCTCTCTGTCTATCTCTCTGTCTCTCTCTGTCTCTCTCTGTCTCTCTCTGTCTCTATCTCTGTCTCTCTCTGTCTCTCTCTGTCTCTCTATGTCTCTCTTAATGTATCTCTCTGTCTCTCTATGTCTCTCTCTGTGTCTGTCTTTGTCTCTCTCTGTCTCTCTCTCTCTCTGTGTCTCACTCTGTCTCTCTCTGTCTCACTCTCTGTCTCTGTCTCTGTCTCTCTCTCTGTCTCTCTCTGTCTCTCTCTCTAAATCTGTCTCTCTCTGTATTTCTCACTCTGTCTCTGTCTCTCTCTGTCCCTCTCTCTGTCTCTCTCTGTCTCTATCTCTGTCTCTCTCTGACTCTCTCTGTCTCTCTCTTTCTCTCTGTCTCTCTCTGTCTCTCTTTGTCTCTCTCTCTGTATCTCTCTGTGTCTCTCTGTGTCTCTCTGTGTCTCTCTCTGTGTCTCTCTGTGTCTCTCTCTGTCTCTCTCTGTGTCTCTCTGTGTCTCTCTGTGTCTCTCTGTCTCTCTCTGTGTCTCTCTCTGTCTCTCTCTGTCTATCTCTGTCTCTCTCTGTCTCTCTCAATGTATCTCTCTGTCTCTCTCTGTCTCTCTCTGTGTCTTTCTTTGTCTCTCTCAGTCTCTCTCTCTCTCTGTGTCTCACTCTGTCTCTCTCTGTCTCACTCTCTGTCTCTGTCTCTGTCTCTCTCTCTGTCTCTCTCTGTCTCTCTCTCTAAATCTGTCTCTCTCTGTATTTCTCACTCTGTCTCTGTCTCTCTCTGTCCCTCTCTCTGTCTCTCTCTGTCTCTATCTCTGTCTCTCTCTGACTCTCTCTGTCTCTCTCTTTCTCTCTGTCTCTCTCTGTCTCTCTTTGTCTCTCTCTCTGTATCTCTCTGTGTCTCTCTGTGTCTCTCTGTGTCTCTCTCTGTGTCTCTCTGTGTCTCTCTCTGTCTCTCTCTGTGTCTCTCTGTGTCTCTCTGTGTCTCTCTGTCTCTCTCTGTGTCTCTCTCTGTCTCTCTCTGTCTATCTCTGTCTCTCTCTGTCTCTCTCAATGTATCTCTCTGTCTCTCTCTGTCTCTCTCTGTGTCTTTCTTTGTCTCTCTCAGTCTCTCTCTCTCTCTCTGTCTCACTCTGTCTCTCTCTCTGTCTCGGTCTCTCTCTCTGTATCTCTCTGTCTCTCTCTGTCTCTCTCTCTGTGTCTCTCTCTGTCTTTCTTTTTCTCTATCTATATCGCTCTCTGTCTCTCTCTGTGTCTTTTTTTGTCTCTCTCTGTCTCTCTCTGTCTCTCTCTGTCTCTCTTAGTCTCTCTCTGTGTCTTTCATTGTCTCTCTCTGTCTCTCTCTGTCTTTCGGTGTCTCTCTCTCTGTCTCTCTCTGTCTCACTCTCTGTCTCTCTCTGTCTCTATCTCTGTCTCTCTCTGTCTCTCTCTGTCTGTCTCTGTCTGTCTATGTCTATCTCTGTCTCTCTCTGTGTCTCTCTGTGTCTCTCTCTGTGTCTCTCTGTGTCTCTCTGTCTCTCTCTGTGTCTCTCTCTGTCTCTCTCTGTTTTTATCTCTGTCTCTCTTTGTCTCTCTATGTCTCTCTCAATGTATCTCTCTGTCTCTCTATGTCTCTCTCTGTGTCTTTCTTTGTCTCTCTCTGTCTCTCTCTTTCTGTGTCTCACTCTGTCTCTCTCTGTCTCTCTCTCTGTCTCTGTCTCTGTCTCTGTCTCTGTCTCTCTCTGTCTCTCTCTCTAACTCTGTCTCTCTCTGTATTTCTCACTCTGTCTCTGTCTCTCTCTGTCCCTCTCTCTGTCTCTCTCTGTCTCTATCTCTGTCTCTCTCTGACTCTCTCTGTCTCTCTCTTTCTCTCTGTCTCTCTCTGTCTCTCTTTGTCTCTCTCTCTGTATCTCTCTGTGTCTCTCTGTGTCTCTCTGTGTCTCTCTCTGTGTCTCTCTGTGTCTCTCTCTGTCTCTCTCTGTGTCTCTCTGTGTCTCTCTGTGTCTCTCTGTCTCTCTCTGTGTCTCTCTCTGTCTCTCTCTGTCTATCTCTGTCTCTCTCTGTCTCTCTCAATGTATCTCTCTGTCTCTCTATGTCTCTCTCTGTGTCTTTCTTTGTCTCTTCTATGTCTCTCTCTGTCTCTCTCTCTGTCTCCCTCAGTCTCTCTCTGTGTCTCTCTCTGTCTTTCTCTGTGTCTCTCTGTGTCTCTCTGTGTCTCTCTGTCTCTCTTTGTCTCTCTGTCTGTATCTCTCTGTCTGTATCTCTCTGTCTCTCTGTCTCTCTCTGTCTCTCTTTGTCTCTCTCTCTGTATCTCTCTGTGTCTCTCTGTGTCTCTCTGTGTCTCTCTCTGTGTCTCTCTGTGTCTCTCTCTGTCTCTCTTTGTGTCTCTCTGTATCTCTCTGTCTCTCTCTCTGTCTCTCTGTCTCTCTCTGTGTCTCTGTCTCTCTCTGTCTCTCTCTGTCTCTCTCAATGTATCTCTCTGTCTCACTATGTCTCTCTCTGTGTCTTTCTTTGTCTCTCTCTGTCTCTTTCTGTCTCTCTCTGTGTCTCTCTCTGTCTCTCTCTCTCTATCTCTGTCTCTCTCTGTCTTTCTCACTCTGTCTCTGTCTCTCTCTGTCCCTCTCTCTGTCTCTCTCTGTCTCTATCTCTGTCTATCTCTGACTCTCTCTGTCTCTCTCTTTCTCTCTGTCTCTCTCTCTTTATCTCTCTGTCTCTCTCTGTCTCTCTCTGTCTCTCTCTCTCTGTGTCTCTCTCTGTCTTTCTCTGTCTCTATCTCTGTCTCTCTCTGTCTTTCTCTGGGTCTTCCTTTGTCTCTCTCTGTCTGTCTCTGTCTCACTCTCTGTCTTTCTCTGTCTCTCTCTGTGTCTCTCTCTGTCTTTCTCTGTCTCTATCTCTATCTCTCTCTGTCTCTCTCTGTCCTTCTGACTCTTTCTGTCTCTCTCTGTCTCTCTCTCTGTGTCTCTCTGTGTCTCTCTGTCTCTCTCTATGTCTTTCATTGTCTCTCTCTGTCTCTCTCTGTCTATCTCTCTGTCTCTCTCTGTCTCTCTCTGTCTCTCTCTGTCTCTATCTCTGTCTCTCTCTGTCTCTCTCTGTCTCTCTATGTCTCTCTTAATGTATCTCTCTGTCTCTCTATGTCTCTCTCTGTGTCTTTCTTTGTCTCTCTCTGTCTCTCTCTCTCTCTGTGTCTCACTCTGTCTCTCTCTGTCTCACTCTCTGTCTCTGTCTCTGTCTCTCTCTCTGTCTCTCTCTGTCTCTCTCTCTAAATCTGTCTCTCTCTGTATTTCTCACTCTGTCTCTGTCTCTCTCTGTCCCTCTCTCTGTCTCTCTCTGTCTCTATCTCTGTCTCTCTCTGACTCTCTCTGTCTCTCTCTTTCTCTCTGTCTCTCTCTGTCTCTCTTTGTCTCTCTCTCTGTATCTCTCTGTGTCTCTCTGTGTCTCTCTGTGTCTCTCTCTGTGTCTCTCTGTGTCTCTCTCTGTCTCTCTCTGTGTCTCTCTGTGTCTCTCTGTGTCTCTCTGTCTCTCTCTGTGTCTCTCTCTGTCTCTCTCTGTCTATCTCTGTCTCTCTCTGTCTCTCTCAATGTATCTCTCTGTCTCTCTCTGTGTCTTTCTTTGTCTCTCTCAGTCTCTCTCTCACTCTCTGTCTCACTCTGTCTCTCTCTCTGTCTCTCTTTGTCTCTCTCTCTGTATCTCTCTGTCTCTCTCTGTCTCTCTCTGTCTCTCTCTCTGTGTCTCTCTCTGTCTTTCTTTTTCTCTATCTATATCGCTCTCTGTCTCTCTCTGTGTCTTTTTTTGTCTCTCTCTGTCTCTCTCTGTCTCTCTCTGTCTCTCTTAGTCTCTCTCTGTGTCTTTCATTGTCTCTCTCTGTCTCTCTCTGTCTTTCGGTGTCTCTCTCTCTGTCTCTCTCTGTCTCACTCTCTGTCTCTCTCTGTCTCTATTTCTGTCTCTCTCTGTCTCTCTCTGTCTGTCTCTGTCTGTCTATGTCTATCTCTGTCTCTCTCTGTGTCTCTCTGTGTCTCTCTCTGTGTCTCTCTGTGTCTCTCTGTCTCTCTCTGTGTCTCTCTCTGTCTCTCTCTGTCTCTATCTCTGTCTCTCTCTGTCTCTCTATGTCTCTCTCAATGTATCTCTCTGTCTCTCTATGTCTCTCTCTGTGTCTTTCTTTGTCTCTCTCTGTCTCTCTCTTTCTGTGTCTCACTCTGTCTCTCTCTGTCTCTCTCTCTGTCTCTGTCTCTGTCTCTCTCTCTGTCTCTCTCTGTCTCTCTCTCTAACTCTGTCTCTCTCTGTATTTCTCACTCTGTCTCTGTCTCTCTCTGTCCCTCTCTCTGTCTCTCTCTGTCTCTATCTCTGTCTCTCTCTGACTCTCTCTGTCTCTCTCTTTCTCTCTGTCTCTCTCTGTCTCTCTTTGTCTCTCTCTCTGTATCTCTCTGTGTCTCTCTGTGTCTCTCTGTGTCTCTCTCTGTGTCTCTCTGTGTCTCTCTCTGTCTCTCTCTGTGTCTCTCTGTGTCTCTCTGTGTCTCTCTGTCTCTCTCTGTCTCTCTCTGTCTATCTCTGTCTCTCTCTGTCTCTCTCAATGTATCTCTCTGTCTCTCTATGTCTCTCTCTGTGTCTTTCTTTGTCTCTTCTATGTCTCTCTCTGTCTCTCTCTCTGTCTCCCTCAGTCTCTCTCTGTGTCTCTCTCTGTCTTTCTCTGTGTCTCTCTGTGTCTCTCTGTGTCTCTCTGTCTCTCTTTGTCTCTCTGTCTGTATCTCTCTGTCTGTATCTCTCTGTCTCTCTGTCTCTCTCTGTCTCTCTTTGTCTCTCTCTCTGTATCTCTCTGTGTCTCTCTGTGTCTCTCTGTGTCTCTCTCTGTGTCTCTCTGTGTCTCTCTCTGTCTCTCTTTGTGTCTCTCTGTGTCTCTCTGTGTCTCTCTGTCTCTCTTTGTCTCTCTGTCTGTATCTCTCTGTCTCTCTCTGTCTCTCTCTCAGTGTCTCCCTCTGTCTTTCTTTGTGTCTATGTCTGACTCTCTCTGTCTCTCTTGTGTCTTTCTTTGTCTCTTCTATGTCTCTCTCTGTCTCTCTCTCTGTCTCCCTCAGTCTCTCTCTGTGTCTCTCTCTGTCTTTCTCTGTCTCTATCTCTGTCTCTCTGTCTCTCTCTGTCTCTCTCTGTCCTTCTGTATCTTTCTGTCTCTCTCTGTCTCTCTCTCTGTATCTCTCTGTCTCTCTCTGTCTCTCTCTGTGTCTTTCTTTGTCTCTCTCTGTCTCTCTCTGTCTCTTTGTGTCTCTCTCTATCTCTCTCTGTCTCTCTCTGTCTCTATCTCTGTCTCTCTCTGTCTCTCTCTGTCTGTCTCTGTCTCTCTGTGTCTCTCTCTCTGTCTCTCTCTGTGTCTCTCTCTGTGTGTCTCTGTCTCTCTCTGTTTCTCTCTCTGTCTCTCTCTGTCTCTAACTCTGTCTCTCTCTGTCTCTCTGACTCTCTCTGTATCTCTCTGTCTCTCTCTGTGTTTTTCTTTGTCTCTCTCTGTCTCTCTCTCTGTCTCTCTCTGTCTCTCTCTGTCTCTCTCTGTCTCTCTGTGTTTTTCTTTGTCTCTCTCTGTCTCTCTCTGTGTCTCTTTCTGTCTCACTCTGTCTCTCTCTGTCTCTCTCTGTCTCTCTCTCTGTCTCTCTCTCTGTCTCTCTCTGTCTCTCTCTCTTTCTCACTCTGTGTATCTATGTCTCTCTCTGTGTCTCTCTCTGTCTCACTCTGTCTTTCTCTGTCTCTCTCTGTCTCTCTCTCTGTCTCTCTGTCTCTCTTTGTCTCTCTCTGTCTCTATCTCTGTCTCTCTCTGTCTCTCTCTGTCTCTCTCTTTCTGTCTCTGTCTCTCTGTGTGTCTCTCTCTGTGTCTCTCTGTGTCTCTCTCTGTGTCTCTCTCTGTCTCTCTGTCTCTCTCAATGTATCTCTCTGTCTCTCTATGTCTCTCTCTGTCTTTCTTTGTCTCTCTCTGTCTCTCTCTGTCTCTCTCTGTCTCTCTATGTGACTGTCAGTGGCCCCACACAGCCTCACATATACTTCTAAAAATTTAAAGAAGGGTGTGGCCACTCTAAAAGCTCAACAATTAACAGCATTGTCTCCTCTTCCAGAGTACCTGGGATCAACTACCAGCAACTATATGGTGGCCCATCTCCAGTTCCAGGGGATCAGACAGACAGACATACAGACAGTGATAAAAATGGCAGGCCTGCCTGGTCTTTCTTTCTTATCCTTTTTAAAAAATGTTTATTTATATATTTATTTATGTATTTATTAGATATAAGTACACTGTAGCTGTCTTCAGACACTCCAGAAGAGGGTGTCAGATTCTGGAGAATCTAAATCCCTCTTATGGTCTGCATATGATGTACATAAACACAGCCTCACATATACTTCTAAAAATTTAAAGATGTGTGGGGCCACTGAGAGGGCTCAACAATTAACAGCATTGTCTCCTCTTTCAGAGAACCTGGGATCAACTACCAGCAACTTTATGGTAGCCCATCTCCAGTTCCAGGGGATCAGTCAGACAGACAGACAGACAGACAGACAGAGATAAGGATGGCAGGCCTGCCTGGTCTTACTTTCTATCTTATCCTTTTTAAAAAATGTTTATTTATTTATTTATTTACTTATGTATTTATTATATATAAGTACACTGTATCTGTCTTCAGTCACTCCAGTAGAGGGTGTCAGATTCTGGAGAATCTAAATCCTCTTATAATCTGAATATGATGTACATAAACACAGCCTCACTTATACTTCTAAATATTTAAAGAAGTGTGGGGCCATTGAAAGGGCTCAACAATTAACAGCATTGTCTCCTCTTCCAGAGTACATGGGATCAACTACCAGCAACTATATGGTGGCCCATTGTTGCCCGCCGCTTTTGTGTGTCCCCCTGGTAAGAACACGCTCAGGGCAACCGGAATCCTCTGCAGTACAAACTTTATTGCTTAGCCCATCAGGAGCCAGTGGAGAAAGGAGACAGAGAGAGAGCGAGAGATGGTGGAGCCCCCTCCCTTTTATGGAGGACTGTCCTCCGCCTCGGACGTGTCACTCCCTGATTGGCTGCAGCCCATCAGCCAGAGTTGTCATCACGGGAAAGGCAGAGCACATGGGGTGGGAAACTACCCCAGGGCATGTGCAGATGGTTTGTTTACTACTTAGAACACAGGTGTCAGTGCCATCTTATAATGGCGAATGTGAGGACGGCTCCTTACATCTCCCCCTTTTCTTTTATTTAAGAGCAATAGGCCACCCATAATAATGAGAGTGGAGATAGAGGTCAAATCCCCAGTGTGCAGGTAAAGGAGCCGTACACAAAACCTCCTCCCAGGCTCATCACCCGGAGGGGTCCTGGTCTGTTCCCGTGTCGTTTTTCCTGGGGGAAGGACACTTGGACACTCAACCTTCTTGAAAGATGACATGTCTCCCTAGAATAGGCTCATAAATGCCACAGAGCCCTTCTACTGCAGTGCTTAGCCGTGCAACTCTCTCGGGCTGCTGAAGCACACTCACTCTATCCTGTGCAATGAGACTAGCCTCGTGGGGTGCAAGAGCTGAGTGGCCAGCGACCTATTGCTTAAGCATAGATAACCATATATCAGGGGAAGCACCATGTTCTAGTGCTGCAAGCGCCTGGGAAATAACCACCATGTCTCTCCTAATTTGGGCCTTAAGCTTACAGACCAATCAGAGAAGCAACACTAATCCACAGCAAAGAACAGCTCCAAATAATTCCACCCCCACCCATTCTTTAAAGAAGGAAAATGTTGAAAAGATAGTCCTTAGGTCAGGGACAGGTCCAAGTGCATGGGGCAAGTCTTAATTTTCAAAGGGTCTGTTCAAATTTAGCCGTCCAATTCTGTATCTCCCAACGCTGCTTTCCCTTTGTTGTTGTCGCACTGGACATCACCAAGACGAGGGACATCAGTATTCCCTTGGTCAGTCTGGATTTTTCGGGTGAGTCTTTCTGGTATGGGTTGTCTTCATTCTGTGGAAAAACACAAACAGCTCCCCTGGATCTTATCAAAATAGGATCCGGGCCTTTCCATTTGTTATTTAAAACATCTTTCCATTTAACCATCTCTTTGGGCCTATCTGGCTCTGAACAATGTCGTTCAGCCGTGGTATGGCCATGAGAATCAAGATTTAAAAAATTGAGTGTAAAAGTGCTGTAGACACAGACACTCTTGGTACTCGGGGTAGAGCCTCCTCTTTCTGTTTTATTAGATGGAAGTCCAGTCAGGTGGGTCACGTCCATCTGACGGCAGAACTGTTGGAATTTTTGAGATGTATAAGCTGGTCCATTATCAGTCTTAAGGAGTTTGGGTTTTCCCCAAGCACTCCATGCCTCAAGGCAATGTTGAATCACATGTGAGGCCTTTTCTCCGGTTAAAGGAGAGGCAAACATGATGCCAGAGCATGTGTCAATGGACACATGGAGATATTGAAGTTTTCCAAAGGAAGAAACATGTGTAACATCCATTTGCCAGACCTGTAGAGGTCGAATACCGCGTGGGTTAATTCCCACCTGAGGAACTGGCAAGAACTCATAGCAGCTTTGACATTGAGTAACAATGTCACGGGCTTCTTTTCTCGTCAAGGAGAAACGGCGGCGTAATGTTTCAGCCGTCACATGAAAATTGTTATGAAAATTTTTTGCAGCCTCTATCGGGGATGTTAGGGCAGCAGCCACCACTTTAGTGGCTTTATCTGCCAGATCATTCCCCAGAGCCATGGGGCCAGGTAGGCCTGAATGGGCTCTAACATGAGTAATATAAACAGGAAATCTTCTAGATAACAAAACTAATTGTATCTGCTGAAAAATATTGGCAACTTTACTGGAAGGCTTAATCACTCCAGCCACTTCTAAAAAATTGAGGGGTTCTAAAAAGGTTTTTAAAAC
This sequence comes from Mus caroli, assembly GCF_978045245.1. Taxonomy (NCBI): domain Eukaryota; kingdom Metazoa; phylum Chordata; class Mammalia; order Rodentia; family Muridae; genus Mus; species Mus caroli. The sequence continues at coordinate 2,920,739 of NW_028227285.1, read as the reverse complement.
TTCTAAAACCACTAAACATTCTACCACTTGAGGTGAATTTTCATTATATTGTTTGGATACTACTTCACCATTAGCCACATAGGCACCTATGCCAGTTTTTGATCCATCAGTATATACCACAACCCCATTTTTAAGTGGGTTTCTTACTGTTATTTGTGGAAACACAACAGATTGATTTTGGGCGAACTGTAAAATTGGATGTTTTGGATAATGGTTATCTATTTGTCCTGAAAAGGAGGTAACTAAAACTGCCCAATCATTAGATGTGGCTGCCAAGGTCTGAACCTGTTCGGGAGAGTGCCTTCCAGGCCTTAATAGCCGCGGAGGAAATTTGGGCATAAGCTCCCCAGTGATAATTTGTTTGATCAGCGGTATAAGCTCCCTGACCCGTTAACAGGTCAAAGGTCCAATCTCTCTGCTCTGGAGTCAAAGCGGCAGCATTTGCTCGGGCCTGAGTTTGTGCAGCCTCTTGCCATAGTGCTCTCCATTCCATATATTTGCCCATACTGGGGAGAGCGGCTTTTGCAATCATTTGCCAGTCGGCAGGAGTTAGTGCCATGCCAGCAAGCCTGTCTAACTGCACCAAGGTAAAATTAGCATTGGCTCCATATTTACGGACCGATTCGGCAAGCTCTTTAATCTGTGTATAGTCTACCGGAGCGTGAACACGCCCACCCTCGGCTCCTTCAAAGACCGGAAATGCCTGTTGTATCTTCCTTTGTGCCTCTCTTGAAATGAAGGAGTCCGCGCACTGCCTCTTTGCACAGGGCTGACGCGCTACGCAGGGCGGAGGCTCCGCATAGGGCGGAGATGCACTATGACCTTGAAGCCGACTGCCCTGAGGCCGTCAGCAAGCTGGCCTTTGCCAGTCGCTTTTGGCTTTTTTCTTGACCTATAAGCTCGCATTTCTCTCTCATAACAAGCTGCTTCCTCCTCCAAGTCTGTTTCCTCAGAAGGGCTAATTTCTTCATCTGATTCACAGCTATTAAGAACTGGCTCCTTAAACTCATCTCTTTTCTCCTCTTTCCTTCCAATCTCTCCCCAGGTATTTTTCCCTGACATTAACTTTTCTTTTTTCCTTTGTTTTCTCTCCTCTTTCCTTCTAATCTCTCCCCACTTTACTTCTGATAGACTGTCTTGAATTTCGTCCAGAATTCTCCACCCTGCCTTAACCACTTGTTGACATGTGAAAAGAAATAAAAGGGCTTTTAACACTAGAGAAAGTTCAAGACTAGACATACCTTGTAAAGCTGTAACACGCGTCCCATCCCAGCAGTTCTGGTTCTGCTCCGTTCCCCAGCTGAAGAGTTCTGAACCCATGCCGGATCCTTCTCAACAGTCTGTTTTGTGGGAACACTTCATTAACCGCTCCTTCCCCGTGATGCAGTACTTCCCGGGTTTCGGCACCATTTGTTGCCCGCCGCTTTTGTGTGTCCCCCTGGTAAGAACACGCTCAGGGCAACCGGAATCCTCTGCAGTACAAACTTTATTGCTTACCCCATCAGGAGCCAGTGGAGAAAGGAGACAGAGAGAGAGCGAGAGATGGTGGAGCCCCCTCCCTTTTATGGAGGACTGTCCTCCGCCTCGGACGTGTCACTCCCTGATTGGCTGCAGCCCATCAGCCAGAGTTGTCATCACGGGAAAGGCAGAGCACATGGGGTGGGAAACTACCCCAGCGCATGTGCAGATGGTTTGTTTACTACTTAGAACACAGGTGTCAGTGCCATCTTATAATGGCAAATGTGAGGACGGCTCCTTACAGCCCATCTCCAGTTCCAGGGGATCAGACAGACAGACATACAGACAGTGATAAGGATGGCAGGCCTGCCTGGTCTTTCTTTCTTTCTTATCCTTTTTAAAAAAATGTTTATTTATATATTTATTTATGTATTTATTAGATATAAGTACACTGTAGCTGTCTTCAGACACTCCAGAAGAGGGTGTCAGATTCTGGAGAATCTAAATCCCTTTTATGGACTGCATATGATGTACATAAACACAGCCTCACATATACTTCTAAAAATTTAAAGATGTGTGGGGCCACTGAGAGGGCTCAACAATTAACAGCATTGTCTCCTCTTTCAGGGAACCTGGGATAAACTACCAGCACCTTATGGTGGCCCATCTCCAGTTCCAAGGGATCAGACAGACAGACAGACAGAGAGACAGAGATAAAGATGGCAGGCCTGACTGGTCTTTCTTTATTTCTTATACTTTTTTAAAAATGTTTATTTATTTATTTATTTATTTATTTATTAGATATAAGTACACTGTAGCCGTCTTCAGACACTCCAGAAGATGGTGTCAGATTCTGGAGAATCTAAATCCCTCTTATGGTCTGAATATGATGTACATAAACACAGCCTCACATATACTTCTAAAAATTAAAAATGGGTGGGGCCACTGAAAGGGCTCAACAATTAACAGCATTGTCTCCTCTTCCAGAGAACCTCGGATCAACTACCAGCACCTACAAGGTGGCCCATCTCCAGTTCCAGGGGATCAGACAGACAGACAGACAGGCAGAGATAAAGATGGCAGGCCTGCCTGGTCTTTCTTTCTTTCTTATCCTTTTTAAAAAATATTTATTTATTTATTTATTTATTTATTTATTTATTTATTTATGTATTTCTTAGATATAAGTACACTGTAGCTTTCTTTAGACACTCCAGAGGAGGGTGTCAGAATCTGGAGAATGTAAATCCCTCTTATGGTCTGCATATGATGTACATAAACACAGCCTCACATATACTGAGCTGAGGTGTCACAGGCCAACTGCTGGAATTTCTGAGTACCACCTAGATAGAGAAAAGCTATGCTGTGGTTGCTTAATTTATGTATTTTATTATTTCTATTTGTTGTTTTGTTTTGTTTTATTTGTTTTTAGAGTAGTCCTCTGTCTGTAGCTCTGGCTGACCCAGGACTGCCTACTTGTGTTAATTAGGGTTTCACAGCTGAGAACAGACACCAAGAGCAAGGTAAGGCTTAGAAAACCCTACATTCAGTGGTGGCTCAAGCTCTTAATGAGAGCACTCTGTAGGCAGAGGCAGTCAGTTTCTGAGTTCTAGTCCACCCTGGTGAAAGACAGGGCTAGGGTAGGGGCTAGGGTGAGGAAAGGAAGAAAGGAAAGAAGGAAAGAAAGAAAGGAAAGAAGAAAAGAAAGAAAGAAAAAGTTTTTATAAAAGTTTTATAAAAAGTGTTAAAGTTTTTAAAAATTAAAAAAAAAAATACCAGATCACCATCACACAGCATTGGCTGTCTTCAGGTGTATCCTTTCAGCCTCCAAAACAAAAAACAATGGATGGCTGTCTTCAGGTGTATCCTATTCTCCAGTCTTATTTCCAACCTTAGAGCTGGGCTGAGATGCCTCATTATGTAATTGCAAACCTTCCTTGGTTTGTCCATTCCATTTCTAAGACTAACAGGCCTTTTTCTATTTATTGAATATGCTCATGACTGTCCTTTAGATATAGTAAATAAAACTGTTGCTTATAAAACTTGTTTTCTAGGAATTTTTAAAGGGCAATGGCAGAGTTTATTTATAAAAAAATATTTTGCATTTATTTATTTGTGTGAGTGATGAAGCTCAGGTCTTCAAACTTGTCAGGAGGTATGATTACCTCCCCTCTCTCTCAACCCCTCTCTCTCCTCTCTCAATGATTGTGTAAGAATGTTTTGCATGTGTATGCTGTGCCCACAGACTCCAGAACAGAGTATTAGATCCCCTGGAACTGGAGATGGGCCACCATATATAATACTGGTAATTGAGCCCAGGTTCTCTGGAAGAGGAGACAATGCTCTTAATTGTTGAGCCCTCTCTGTAGCCACATCTTTCTTTTTTTTTTTTTTGAGTATATGTGAGGCTGTGTTTATATACATCATATGCAGACAATAAGAATGATTTAGATTCTTCAGAATCTGACACCCTCTTCTGGACTGTCTGAAGATAGCTACAGCATACTTAAATATAATAAATAAATAAATCTTTAAAAAGAAAAGGAAAAGTAAAAAAGAAAGAACAGGCCTGCCATATGCATGTTCATAGAGGAAAATGGAAGAGACCCCAATCTAACCTCAGCAGGGTGCTTCCTTCTGGATGGTAGCTCACAGTTTCATCCCAGCAAGACAGGCAAATCACTGAGTTCAAGGACAGTAAGGTTCAGGACAGCCAAGGTTAGGAAGGAAAAGGGTCTATGTTGAGAATACAAACCGACAAAACAACAACTAGGAAAAAGAAGTGACAGTGTAACTTGGGGTAGGGTACCAACAAGAGAAAGCTTTCTGTTACCACTTACAAACACCAGTAGCCTTGCACCCTTCTGCCCAGGTCCCTGCCTTCCTTTCTAGGAATTCTAAGGATGCCAGGGGGTGGGGGAATCCAGATTAACTTTTTAAAAACAAAGACTTGGCCTTTGATGTCTATAGGAAGCCCTTCTCAGTGCCTTTAACTACCACTGAACTTTCAGGGCTGTGACTCAACTGTAACAAGGAACAGGGCTAAGAACTTGCAGCCTTTGAAAACAACTATTTTTTTAAAGTGGGGGACACAAATCAGCAGTAGAACCCCTTAGGTTCAGCCATAATACTTGTTAGGGAAAGAGACTCAATGTCCGGAGCTGAGGTCTCATGGGTGAACTGCTTCAAGTTCTGAGTATCATTGAAAGAAAGAAAAGATATCATGTGGTTGCTTAATTTATTTATTTTATTATTTCTATTTTTTGTTTTCTTTTGTTTTGTTTTAGAAAAGGCCTCAGTCTGTAGCTATGGCTGACCTAGGACATACTACATGTGTTAATTAGGGTTTCACAGCTGAGAAACAGACCATACCTATGTAAGACTTAGAAAACCCAACAGTCAGTGGTGGCTCGAGCTCTTGATGAGAGCACTCTGGAGGCAGAGGCAGTCAGTTTCTGAGTTCGAGGCCAGCCTGGTTAAAGACAGGGATAGGCAGGGCTAGGCAAGGCAGGGCTGGGCTAGGCTAGGCTAAGCAAGGGGCTGGGCTAGTCAAGGCAAGGGACTAGGCTAGGCTACTCAAGGGGCTAGGCAAGACAGACAGACAGAGAGAAAGACAGACAAGGATGGCAGGCCTGCCTGGTTTTTCTTTCTTTCTTATCCCTTTTAAAAAATGTTTATTTATTTATTTATTTATTTATTTATTTATTTATTTATGTATTTATTAGATATAAGTACACTGTAGCTGTCTTCAGACACTCCAGAAGAGGGTGTCAGATTCTGGAGAATCTATATCCCTCTTATGGTCTGCATATGATGTACATAAACACAGCCTAACATATACTTCTAAAAATTTAAAGATAGGTGGAGCCACTGAAAGGGCTCAACAATTAACAGCATTGTCTCCTCTTCCAGAGAACCTGGGATCAACTAACAGCAACTATATGGTGGCCCATCTCCAGTTCCAGGGGATCAGACAGACAGACTGACATACAGACAGATAGAGTTAAGGATGGCAGGCCTACCTGGTCTTTCATTCTTTCTTATCCTTTTTAAAAAATGTTTATTAATTTAAGTATGTATTTATTAGATTTAAGTAAACTGTAGCTGTCTTCAAACACTCCCGAAGAGGGTGTCAGATTCTCGAGAATCTATATCACTCTTATGGTCTGCATATGATGTACATGAACACAGCCTCAAAAATACTTCTAAAAATTTAAAGATGGGTGTGGCCACTGAAAGAGCTCAACAATTAACAGCACTGACTCCTCTTCCAGAGAACCTGGGATCAACTACCAGCAATTATATGGTGGCCCATCTCCAGTTCCAGGGGATCAGACAGACAGACAGACAGACAAGGATGGCAGGCCTGCCTGGTCTCTCTTTCTTTATTATCATTTTTTAAAAATGTTTATTTGTTTATTTATGAATTTATTAGATATAAGTACACTGTAGCTGTCTTCAGACACTCCAGAAGAGGGTGTCAGATTCTGGAGAATCTAAATCCCTCTTATGGTCTGCATATTCGGTACATAAACACAGCCTCGCATATACTTCTAAAAATTTAAAGATGGGTGGGGCCACTGAAAGGGCTCAACAATTAACAGCATTGTCTCCTCTTCCAGAGAACCTGGGATCAACTACAAGCAACTCTATGGTGGCCCATATCCAGTTCCAGAGGATCACACAGACAGACAGACAGACAGAGATAAGGATGGCAGGCCTGCCTGGTCTTTCTTTCTTTCTTATCGTTTTTAAAAAATGTTTATTTCTTTATTTATGTATTTATTAGATATAAGTACACTGTATCCGTCATAGACACTC